>NC_033636.1:48025-57738 GCF_001540865.1 Ananas comosus
TCATGATTTTACTATATAGAGAATAAAGTTCAGTCTTTAATGTTGATTAATTTCAAACTCCTACTTTCGTAATGTACGGAGTATCAAATTTAATATTGTGTAATTTCAGGCTACTAATTTCAGATAGAGCAGAATATCAAAATTCCTGCTTTTCATATTTATATTAGAAAGTTTTAAAATGAAAATAATAGTTTAAAAAGATATATACTCTAAAATCAGGTAGTTATTATGAAATTGAGAGAGAGGAGGTGACTAAATCCCAAACCGAATCTAAAAATTCTTTTTTTAAGTTTGGTTAAGAGGAGAGAGAGTATCTTTTAAATTATGTATATTAAATTTGATAAATTTTTATCAACGTTTATTGCTACTATAAATATAATCTATTATTCTTATAGTTTTTGCCCTATTATTTTTATATTTTTATTGCAGTAATAGTTGTTTATCCCTTAGTTATTTTTTTATATAATTTTTTGACTCTTTTTTATTATTTTTTTATATTATTTTATTTATTTATTTATTTTTACAGAATCATTCCGCCGCAACGCGCGGGTCCTTCACTAGTATAAATTGATTGTTCGGTCACATCACCAAAAAGGCTTCTCAATGAGCCGCGTCTCCACTTATACCAACAACCAATGAGAACTTGCCATATAGCTTATTTGTGTTTTGGATGCACCCGGTGCATAATCGTAAACCAACTATAAAAGTACATCAAATATAAAATTATGTAATTCAATAAATCATTTAAATATTTTATATTACATATACTATATCATATTTTGTTTTACATTTTACAATACTAATTATTAAATATTTTATCAATCATCTAATATACTTTTGCAGTGTGTAAAATATTAGTATACGTCAGGTGAAAACAAAAATTTATCCTCTTTTGAAATTATGAGTGCACTCTATTAAACATTCTATACACCGGGTGTATATAAGTATATATACCACATACTTAAAACCTTCAATAGAGATTTTAAAATTTAATTCATTAAACATATTTAAATTATTATACTTTGTAGATCAGATATCTTTAATTAAGTTTTAATATTGAAAATTAGTCCTTTAATAAAAGTTATGGTGTATAATGTGTTAATATACACCAAATGCATATAATAATTTCTTCTTTTTCCAATCAATTTTAAGTTTGATTAGAATTATTTATAGAATAGCTATTAAAACTTGTTATGTTTGATTAAATTTTTAGGCGGGTTATTAGAAAACTATAATTCTACATATACTGAAAATTTAAAATATATATTAATAAAAAAGATTAGTTTCTATAATGTATATAAGGCTATATGAGCTTTTTTTTTGTATTATTTTATTATAATTTTTTTCAATTTTAAAATTTTAATAATTATATATTGATTGACTAAAATATCCGAAATATCTGAAATATCTGAAATACTATCAACCCGCCGCGAAGCGCGGGCCCTGCACTAGTTTTTTTTATTCTTGTGTTCTTCTTAAAATAATAAGTATAATTTGTCGCCTATGCTATGTTTATGCTAGATTCTTCATATTTTTTACTTGTGCTAATTTTCACTTCCTGGGATTGTAAGTGGGCTTACTCTATTAGATGAATTCTTTTATAAAAAGATGATTGGTTTAATTTTTTTGAAAAAAATATTCATATTTGCAATAATCATACGCATGTACATGTATTTTGAAATGTTTTTCTATTTTGATGATGGCGATCGCCATCGTTGCCACCGCCGAAGAAGAAAAGAAGAGGCTATGCGGCCTCCTTGCACACTGTTGCCATTGTCGGAGAAGGAGCGGATTGCGGAACCTTCATGCATCGTCATCAGTGCGCCTTTTATTATCAATTCCCTCTCTCTTGGTGTACCGACGAGAGAAAGAGGCGGGTCACCTCCTCTCCGAATGCCCCTCTCTCTCTATAATAGCCTTTTTTTTTCTTTCAAATTTTTTTTTCTTAAATCTCATGGTCCAATTTGTGTGGGTGTTTGACTTACTTTTTGAGAAGTAATTTTGGGCCAAAAATTAATTTTCGGCTCAATAAAACGTTTGGCAATCTTGTTTTCAAAATCAAAATGTGTTTTTATTTAGAATTAATGTTCTGGTTTTCGAGGCCCAAAGTTAGAAGCACTTAAAACTAGCTTTGTGAAATCCGATTCTGACTTTAGATTCAAATTTTACATTTTTATTTTCATTTTAGATTCAAAATTTAAATTTTAAATTTTAAATTTTAAATTTAAATTTTTAGCTTTTAAATTTAAAAATTAAAAATTTTAAATTTAGATTTAAATTTCAAATTTCTTAATTTAAAATTTAAAAATTTAAAATTTAAGAAAAAATAAAAAATTTTAAAAATTTAAATTTATAAAAAATTAAAAATTTTAATTTAAAATTAGAGATTTTATTTTTAAATTGCAAACGTCAAATTTTTATAATTCAAAATTTTAAATTTTAAGTTTGAATTTTGAATGTTATTTTAACTATTAAATTTTAAATATTCATATTTTAAATTATCAATTTAAAATTATCAAAATTTTAAATTTTAATTTTAATTGTAATTTCCAAATTTTATTTTAAAATTTTATTTTAAATTTAGATTTAAAATTCAAGTTTTAAATCTTAAGTTTTTAAATTTTAAATTTTCAAATTTTAAATTTATATTTTATATTAAATAGCAAAATTTAAATTTTTAAGGAAATTAAAATTTAAATATTAAATTTAATTTTAAATTTAAATTTAAGTTTTAAATTATTTTAAAATAAAATTCGTTATAAAATTATTATTTTCAAACAGCAAATTTTTTTTTCCAAACAGCTTTACAAATTACTTTGGAAAAATCGCTTTCTATCAAAACTCGGCTAAACACTTTACAGCTTTTAGCCAAAATTAATTCTCCAAACTAAAATCATTTCTGTAGAAATCACTATTCCAGAATATAGGCCTAACAGTCCCTATAATGATCGTAGGATCTCTTCATTTTGGAAAATAATTCAAAAAATTTCAAAACAAAACAACATTATATTTCTTTATCTCTTTCCTCAATCATTTAAGAAAGTGGTTATCAAATTAATCACAATTTTTTTTCTTTTCTTCCTCTATTTTCTGTTTATTTTCTTTCCTCCTTTTTTTAAAATTTAATTTAATTTTTTTTATCCAAATAGATTGTATAAGAATTCGTAATTGTAATTGTTGAATTGAACTCCAGCATAAAACTTTCGGAGAACTATACATGATAATAAGATATAAATATTCTATTGTATAATCTTAAAAAAAGGCTAGTAATTTTGAAATGACGGTATCAAAACAGACCTTTCAAAGAAAGTGACGCACTTAAATTATTTCAATTGAAATGCAAGACTTTGATAGATGTTAGATATCCCTAAGATGTCGGAATCTATCTTGTAAATTGGTTTCCACTAAAATCAAGCACCTTTAGCTTCTTCGATCCTACTACGGCTATAAAGAAGACTCACTCACTCTCTCTCTATCTCTCTCTCTCTCTCTCTCTCTCACTCTCTCTGACATCCTCTTTCTTTTTGTAACGAACCAGTCCAAAATGCTTAAGCCCAGTTATTATTACTAGTTTCTAAGTCTCTTATATACCCAATCACATCCTCATTCCTATCCGATATGGGATCCTCTTTCTTTTTGTAACGAACCAGTCCAAAATGCTTAAGCCTAGTTATTATTACTAGTTTCTAAGTCTCTTATATACCCAATCACATCCCCATTCCTATCCGATATGGAATTATTGGGGTGTGACAGCGTTAAGGCCCTGATGTCCTCGATATGAGATTATTGGGGTGTGACAGCGTTAAGGCCCTGACGTCCTCGTCAGCCCAATCATACACACAGCCCAAGATCACCAGGCGATGTGAGACTTGTCTCGCTAGCCTTTGCCATTCTGACCCTGACTTAGCCTGTCAATCACCGACCCTAGCTTAGTCTGTCATTCCGACCTTAGCTCAGCCAAGACTCATCTTACACTTCCGGCTGGTGAACTAGCTCTGATACCAAATGTAACGACCCAGTCCACTAGCAATAATAACTCGTTGGGCCCAACTACCGACTCAAAATGCTTAAGCCCAGTTATTATTACTAGTGTCTAAGTCTCTTGTATACCCAATCACATCCTCATTCCTATCCGATGTGGGATTATTGGGGTGTGACACTTTTTTCTCTAATTTTTTTTAATCTCATGGTAAAATTTATAGTGATCTTAGGATCTCTTCATTTCGAAAAACAATTCAAAATATTTCAAACCAAGACAGAACAACATCTCTTTATCATTTCCTTATTGATACCCAGTTCTGGAAGGAGAATCGTCACCAAATTAATTACAATTTATCTATTTTTTCTTTCCTTCGTTTCATATATTTATTTTCTTTCCTCCTTTTTTTAGTTTAATTTTAAATTTTTTTTATCCGAATAGATTGCATAAGAATTGACAATTCTAATTGTTGAATTGAACTTCAGAATAAGAAGTCTCGAAGAACTATACTTGATAATAGATATACATAATATTATATCACATAATCCTCAAAAGTGGCATGCAGTAATTTTGAAATGACACTATCAAAACCATACCTTTCAAAGAATGTGAAGCATTTAATTTATTCGAACCCAAATTCAAGACTTCGAGAGATGTCAGATATCCCAAAGACATTGGGATCTCTCCTGTAAATTGGTTTTCACTAAGATCAAGCACCTTTAGCTTCTTCAATCCTACTAAGGCTATAAAGAAGACACAAGAAAGATGTTAGTCAACATGAGAATCTCTCTCTCTCTCTCTCTCTCTCTCTCTATAATATCCTCTTTCTTTTTCTCTGAAAGAAATTTTTTTTTTTAATCTCATGGTTCAATTTATAGTGATTTAGGATCTCTTCATTTCGAAAAACAATTCAAAAAATTTCAAAACAAGACAAAACAACATCTCTTTATCATTTCCTTATTGATACCCAGTTCTCTAAGGAGAATCGTCACCAAATTAATCACAATTTATCTATTTTTTCTTTCCTTCGTTTCATGCATTTATTTTCTTTCCTCCTTTTTTTAGTTTAATTTTAAATTTTTTTTATCCGAATAGATTGCATAAGAATTGACAATTCTAATTGTTGAATTAAACTTCAGAATAAGAAGTCTCGAAGAACTATTTGTGATAATAAGATATACATAATGTTATATTGCATATGGCTCCAAAGAGGCATGCAGTAATTTCGAAATGACACTATCAAAACCATAAGAAGCATTTAATTCATTCGAACCCAAATACAAGACTTTGAGAGATGTCAGATATCCCAAAGACAATGGGTTCTCTCCTGTAAATTGGTTTTCACTAAGATCAAGCACCTTTAGCTTCTTCAATCCTACTAAGGCTATAAAGAAGACACAAGAAAGATGTTAGTCAACATGAGAATCTCTCTCTCTCTCTCTCTCTCTCTATAATATCCTCTTTCTTTTTCTCTTAAAGAATTTTTTTTTTAATCTCGTGGTTCAATTTATAGTGATCTTAGGATCTCTTCATTTCGGAAAACAATTCAAAAGATTTCAAAACAAGACAAAACAACATATATCATTTCCGTATTGATACCCAGTTCTCTAAGGAGAATCGTCACCAAATTAATCACAATATATCTATTTTTTCCTTCCTTCATTTCATATATTTATTTTATTTCCTCCTTTTTTTAGTTTAATTTTAAATTTTTTTATCCGAATAGATAGCATAAGAATTGAAAATTCTAATTGTTGAATTGAACTTCAGCATAAGAATTCTCGACGTGATAATACGATATACATAATATTATATCGCATAATTCTCAAAAGAGGCATGTAGTAATTTTGAAATGACATTATCAAAACCATACCTTTCAAAGAAAGTGAAGCATTTAATTCATTCAAACCCAAATTCAAAACTTCGAGAGATGTCAGATATCCCAAAGACATTGGGATCTCTCCTGTAAATTGGTTTTCACTAAGATCAAGCACCTTTAGCTTCTTCAATCCTACTAAGGCTATAAAGAAGACACAAGAAAGATGTTAGTCAACATGAGAATCTCTCTCTCTCTCTCTCTCTCTCTCTATATATATATATATATATATATATAAAATATCCTCTTTATTTTTCTCTAAGAATCGTCACCAAATTAATCACAATATATCTATTTTTTCCTTCCTTCATTTCATATATTTATTTTATTTCCTCCTTTTTTTAGTTTAATTTTAAATTTTTTTATCCGAATAGATAGCATAAGAATTGAAAATTCTAATTGTTGAATTGAACTTCAGCATAAGAATTCTCGACGTGATAATACGATATACATAATATTATATCGCATAATTCTCAAAAGAGGCATGTAGTAATTTTGAAATGACATTATCAAAACCATACCTTTCAAAGAAAGTGAAGCATTTAATTCATTCAAACCCAAATTCAAAACTTCGAGAGATGTCAGATATCCCAAAGACGTCGGGATCTCTCCTGTAAGTTGGTTGTCACTAAGATCAAGCACCTTTAGCTTCTTCAATCCTAGTAATTAAGACCAGAAAGAAGACACAAGAAAGACATAAGTCAACAAAAGAAAGTATTGATTATGATTTGCAACAGCATATAAATCTTCCCATTAGAGAACTTTTTATGGTGGAATACAACATGTTACCTTCAACAGCTAGTGTGCTCTTTGAACTATTGTTTCCCAACTTTAGGACTCCTCATGGATGTTAGTTATGAAAAGATAATAGGTTCTAACACTAATTTGATTATTTCTCAAATGGAGGACTGACTAACTTAATTATTTAAGGCCTGATATTAATATGGTGCTTAAACAATTTTACGAAGTAGAAAAGAAGGAGCCAAAAGTAAAAAGGAAATTACTAACCGCTAGTAAAAAGAAAAAAAAGAAAAAAGTCAGCAAACAAACATAAGGAGTTATTTGGTTCTATTGGGTATAGTTATAACTACATACATATTCAAATCCGATATTTATATTGATACATTTAAATTTAACTATTACAGTTACAATTGTACGAGAAGGCTCAACTATAGCATGCAAATTCAAATATTTATACATATAGTATTTTTTTTACTATATTCAACCCAACAAAATATATATAATTATAATTACTGTATTTTTAANGTCGATTCGAAAACTCCATCATCGAAAACGGCTCAGGAGCACGGAGGCCTCCGTGCTCCTGAGAGCACAGCAGCCCTGCTCTATATATATATATATATATATATATATATATAAGTGTAAAGCTATTATTCTATCGAAAGTATAGAGAATTTGATACTTTCGATTTTTTGACTCTTGGATCAAGAATCATGCGGTTTGGATGATTATAGTCTCCCCTAAAGTTGAGTAATAGCTTTAAAGTTGAGTGGTCCCCACAGGATAATAGTATTAATTTAAATATTAGAAATAATTAAAAGAACCGATTTAAGAGTCAAAAAATTAATCGGAAGTAGCTCTACTCTATACATATATGAGTTTAGCTAAAATATTCTTATAAGTATAGGTGTTTTTATATTCATAAATTTTCGACGGTTAAACCTACCTTTTGATCATTCTCATTCGTTCGATCATATTATTCAACCAACTACACACTCAACCCTAGGGGATCACTATTATTCTGACCGGGGACCACTACCATTCTAACCGCACATTCAGCTGAAAACTTATACGTATATAAGAACTCTATATTTATAAGAGTATAATAGCCCTAATATATATATATATATATATATATAGGCTAGGGCTACTATACTCTTATGAGTGTAGACCCCCTTGTGCTCAACGGTGTAAAATAATTCAAATTATATGAAGTTTTAATAGAAAATTATACTTAATATCAATAACAAGATCAATACTTGTGAATTGAAATTTGAGTCTTTTATTACTAATTTTTATAATATTTTTATTTTCAACCGTTCATTTTGAAACTACTTGTTCACTAGTCAAATGAAGTCAAAAGATTATAAAATTTGGTTTCTAGATAGTTCCAATAATATCGATTCTGTCTAACGAAACCGATCACCGAATCGGATGTCCCATCGTTGAAAACAACTTGCAAGTAGAAAGGCATCCGTACATTGGAAAGCATAGAAGCCTATCTCTCTTTCTCTCTATATTGTATAATTGTGAAATAAATAAATTGAGTAATATATTATCTATTAGTTATTAATGAACCGCATAAAAAGAGGTGTTTTGAGAACGAAGGTGTACCCACGGGACTTCTCAAGAGATTGATAATAATAATAATACTAATAAAAAAAGAAAATCAAGGTACACACAGTAATTTGTACTTTCAATTTAAACACTTTGGTTTCTAAATTATTTTTTTATATATTACACTTGTTATGGCTTTTTGGACAAAAAATTTACTGATTTTGCAATTTTTCTGATTTTGTCCATGTTTTTAGATCTGCAAATTCGGTCCATTTTTCAAAAACATCAAATTGTTTTGTACCGTTAGATTTCCGTATTCCCAGAAAAAAAAAAAAAAAAGAAAGGTCTGGACTAAAGACGACGAACGCCAGACAATTTTTCGAAATATGTGCAATAGCGGTTGGCTGTGTCCTTTTATTTCAATCATATTTTTTCGGGACAAAGAATTCTTGTCATACAAAACGGTTTGATATGCGTATTTTATACGTATCTCAGATAGAGGAACAAGTTGTGTAAATTTTTAAAGATACTAGTCGAATCTGCAAAATTGAAAAGATAAATCAAACATGCAAGATTAGAGAACGAGTAAATTTGTTATGTAAAAAAGGCCTTTTTCTTCCCTAAAAATTAAATAACTAAATAAAGTAAAGGGAGTTTTTTCAAGGTGGCCCATAGTTCGGGGGGTCCTACATCTGCAAGTTGCAAATTTGAATTATCGAGTACAAGAGGGGATTATGGGGAGGAGGGCATATGCTGCTCCGCTCAATTTCGTTGATCCCTTCGTCTTATATTTGGTTCTTTTATGCAACATCGCTTGCTCCGTGTCTCGTTGTGATGACATGGACGTGGTTTAGTGTTTACTCTATTTATTTATATATTACGCTTTCATATATATATATAAATATATATTGGAAACTTGATAGGAGTGAAAAATCATTCTATAGAGAGCATGCACCTTGTAATTAGGATTTCGTTTTTTTTTTTTTTGAGAAAAAGATAGCACGCTATCCGCTTCATTCATTTAGAGGGTAAATCAAGCTACATGGGTGAGACAACAAGGCCTCAGGGGTGGTGAAAAAAAAAAATTAAAAAAATATTAGTGCTTCAACTAATTCACTTAAAGTGTTGAAGGGTTGGTTTTGTTAAAGAGGATCCTTGAGACAGAGAGAAAAGTACTGTCGATTTATTAGTGCTAACTGGCAATCCTAAAAGTTCGAGCTATTAAAAATACGCAACTAATTCACTTAAAGTGTTCAGACACATCGTTTACGAATCTCGATTATAATTCGATCCGACCAGTCTCAAGCCACTTCGAACATGTTTCAGCCCAATTCGATATCCAGCTATTTCTAATATGATTCGGCCCAACCTGACACCAACAAGTATATGGTTGCATTTTGCAGTTGGATAAATTTGCAGTTGTAAACTTGCCGTTTCTCTTTTTTTATTTTTGGATAAAAACGTATCTAAAAAGTATGGAGACCCCTTTATTACAGGAAATTACGAATGGGCCCTTCAACTTTTTTCTTTTTTTTTTTTTGTTATGGACACCTTATATTT
>NC_033636.1:57804-79541 GCF_001540865.1 Ananas comosus
ATATAAACGATCCCAAGAGGAGTAAGTGGCTTACCGGTGGTGCTTGAGAGGAGGCCCGTGAAAGGATTAAAAGATAAATCAAGGTGTCGTAGCTCACGGAATGAAGAAAAGATGCTCAAATTCAAGTGCCAACTTTGGGCCTCATATAGATTCCAATTCCCTTCTGGATAATACGACCAAAAAAGATCATGTAGATGCAGCTCGGACACTTGTTTGGTGTTGTTATTGCAAATAACTCTCTCCCAGAGACAACAATCACTGTGCTTTCCCCACGACGGAGGAGACGTTCCGTTGCAAGAGGCTTTGAATTCTAAAAGAGCTTCGTACTCTTCTACAGGGCATCCGACACCAAATTTGCTACTCAACATTATCATGCTTATAATAACTATTAGTAGAGTGATCCGCATGATGATCAGTGCTCGCCGTGAAAAGCCATCATTAATAGAGTGGTGGTAGTAAAGCCCCATGCTTGTGCTTTATGTTGAAGCTCGCCAAAGCAATGATATATATATATATATATATATATATATATATATATATAGAGAGAGAGAGAGAGAGAGAGAGAGAGAGAGAGAGAGAGAGTGCAGCTAGGATGCTTATGGAAGCACAGAGAGCTCCGTGCTTCCACTTTGTTTTCGATGTTCGGACTTTCGAATCGACGATCGACTCCGTTAGATTTGATCTAGAGTATTTGAAGTATCTAGAAAATAAATTTTGCGATTTTTTGATATCATTTGCCTAGTGATCGAAGTGGCTCAAAATCAACGGCTGAAAATAAAAATCTTACAAAATATGATGATATGACATTAAAATTTTAGATCAAAATTATTGATCTTATTTTATATGGTATAAAGAATTTTCTATCAAAATTTCATGTGATTTGGATATTTCTACACCGTTAAACTTGCAATCGGCTCACCACGCCATTAAAATTATTGATTTTGAACCCCTTCGATCACTAGGCAAATGATATCGAAAAATCACAAAATTTATTTTCTAGGTATTTCAAATACTCTAGATCAACTCTAACGGAGCCGATCGTCGATTCGAAAGTTCGAACATCGAAAATAATTTGGAAGCACGGATGGCTCCGTGCTTCCATAAGCATACCAGCCACTCTATATATATATATATATAGTAGGGCTACTATACTCTTATAAGTATAGAGCTCTTCGTATTCATAAATTGCTTTCGATGTTCGGGATTCCGAATTGACGATCCATACCATTAAACATGATCTAGAGTATTGAAACTTCTAGAAAATAAATTTCGTAATTTTTCAAAATCATTATAAAGTCCATCAAGCGGATATAAAATGAACGGTCAAAATCGCATGGCATCCTAAAAATGGATGATCGGATCCTTCAATTTAAGATCGGGGTTATTGATCTTTATCTAGGTAATGAATAGAATTTTCTATCAAAAATTCAAGCTATGCCAATTCTTTTACACCGTTAAACTAACAAGTATCACATACCGGCCGTTAAAAATTGTCAATTTTGTGAGCTATTGATCATAAGATAAATAATATCGAAAAATTATAAAATTTAATTTCTAAAAGTTTTAAATGCTCTAGATAATGTTTAACGGTCTGGATCGTCAACTCGGAAGGTCTATCATCGAAAACAACTTATGAGTACGAATGCGATCGTACTCATAAGAGTATATTAGCAGGACTATATAGAGTCCGGCTACAATACTTTTATGAGTATTGGCTCACTTATACTCATGAGTTTTTGACCCTTAGATTTATTCCATTGATCATTTGCACTCGTTAGATCATACTATTCAACCAACTACCCACTCAACTCTAGGGAACTACTATCATTCTAAGTGGGGATTACCATCATTCTAACCACATATCCCATCAATCAATGGTTAAAAATTTATAAATATAAGAGGATCTATATTCATAAGAGTATAATGGCCCCAGCCTATATACGTGTGTGTAATATGAAGCTCGGTGGGGCCACTTATATATAGCCCATGAATTGTCTCTTTGGCATCTTACGTCCACAAATATATTTTGCATACATAAGTCAATAAGTAACTGTCCCAGGCAGAAAAATTATGAAGGTAATTGCTTATATATTCTTAGAAAATTTTCGAATGTTTTATTTACTTTTATGAAAGACTAATATTAAAAATATTTTTTTAATGTTCAAAGTTATTTCAAATATGTTCCTAAAATTAAATTGAAACTGATGTTTTCTCTGTAAAATTATTATTTTGCCTTTTCAAATATACTCTCCTACCATCATCAACTTTTCTTATTTGTCGTTAAGTTAGGGAGAAAAGAAATATTTTGACTTCCTTTTAACTCTGGTATCCGGCTTTAATCTGAGATGCCTTAACGGGTATTAAAATGGGGTTATTTTTTAATAAAAGAGAAATATACAATGAGTATATTTGAAACAAAAAAATAATAAAAATATATAAAATATTTCAGAAGTTTTGAAGAATATATTAGATATTTATCCTAAATCTTATGCAACAAACAATATTTTACATGTCGTTGAGTCGGGCTATTATTCTCTTTCAGGGGTTAAAATTTTAAAAATTAATTTGTTATTTATGAAATAACTTGTTATTCTGAAATATCCAAAAATAAGTTCAAAATTGTGTTTGGTTAAATATTTTTTTTATTCTTGAGAACAACAAAAATATGTTGGATGGAAATTGAACTAGTTTATAAATTTTAAAGAATGGCTCGTCCTCACCTCCACCACCACCACCACCATTCCTTGCCCCATACCTCTCGCTTTCCCCGCCGGGACCATTTCCCCCGCCCCCTCCGTCCCCATCGGGGGTCCCATCCAGCGCAGGGGGCCGACAACTTTCACTGTGGCCATACCTCCTCAGCCCAACCCACCGCACCTTTTCTCCCTCCTCGGGCTACTGCTGGGGCACGTGTTAGACCGAATATTTCCTATAAAGATGCCATCTTGTCTTTTTCCGAAACACCACCCATCTCACGAACCCTGCCCCAGGGTCCTTCTTTTATCTCCCACTCTTTCCTGCCTCGTGCCCCTCCCAGATTCCTCTTGAACCCCTCGCTCAGGGGACGTTGCTTTAGGTGCTTCGAAAGGGGTCACTTTGCGGATCGTTGCCGGGAGCCTCGACGTTGCCTTCTCTGTATGCGCATTGGCCACTCGGCATTGCGCTGTAGGCTGAGCCAGGCCTCTTCGCGGCGGTCCACGCAACTTCGTGCCACTTTCGATCAACCGCGGTCGGCGAAGACAACCCGTGCATTCCTGGGGCAACCTACTCCGACACCTGCCACCTCCCAGCCCAACATGCTTCCCTACTCGCGCCACGCCTCGGCGTCTGCTTCTCGTGGTCCCTTCTCGGAGGAGGGCCCCTCTAGCAACAGGCCATCGTCAACACCAGTTTTTCTCTCTCCGAGTTCCCCTGCGGTGGGGCAACCTCTGAGTGTGGGATGTGTGGCTCGAGTGGAGGTTCCGGACTCGCATCCTAACAACATTGACGAGATTCTGGCTCGCGGCTTGGCTGCCAGATTTGGAGGATCCAGTTCCGCGTTCAGAGTGGCCTCTTTCCTTCCTCGGACGAGGGCGGTATTCTTTCCCAACTGGGTAGCTCGCGAATCTGCTATTGGCCGAAGCCCCATCAGGATCGACGATTTCTCCTTCCACTTCTCTAGGTGGGTTCAGGTGGGGGAAAGAGCAAGGGGCTATCTTCGCTGCAAGGCTTGGATCCGCCTGCGCGACTGGCCCATCCTTTGTTGGAACAGAGAGGACGTCAAAGCAGCGGTCAGTGGTTTTGGGGAGCTCTGGGAGGTGGATGCCGCTAGCGACTCGGGCGCGGATGTTTCCTACTACAGGCTCAATATTCGTTGCCAGAGCGTTGACTCCATTCCGGAAGTTCTCGAACTCATGGTGGAGGACAGACGGTTCGTCATTCCTATCGAGATTGAGTCCTCTGAGGCGGCTAATCCGATTCTACTTGGGGAAGGTCTTGATGAGCGCTTGGGTCTAACCTCCTTAGAAGAGCAGGAACGGTTTATCAGGCAGACTGGGTTTCAAGGTGTTCCTGCTTTCGGGGATAGCGAGCACCGCCACGTCCCCCTACACCGACAGTCTCAGGGCAGGCGGCAAACTCACTCGGTCCGGCGTCAAACTCTTTCCGGCGGTGTTCTCCACCGGCCGCGCTGGAAGTCGGTTTCAAATTCAAACGGTGCTGTGTCTGAGCGAGGGTTTGACAGGACCCGGCCTGGTCCTGTCAGGGAGGAGGAGCGTGTCAGTGAAAAGGAGGCCCCCCGTGAACATCCCTCGGTCCACCCACTGGGACAGGGAGCGCTCTTGTCCCATTGCGGGGGCTTGGACACCCATTCTGCTGCGGAGCATGGTGGGCCGCCCGAGCCGGCTGGGCCCCAGCTTTTGTCCACTGAGCTTCCGGGTCCTGTGGATGCCCCTGCTGGGCTTGGTGCGCACAGTGGGCCACCCGGTGCGCACAATGGGCCACCCGGGGTCTGCGCCCAGAGTCAAGAGCTTCTACCCGGTGCGCACAGTGGGCCACCTGGTGCGCACAGTGGGCCACCTGGGGTCTGCGCCCAGAATCAAGAGCTTCTGCCTGGTCTGTCTGCCCACCTTGCGGGCCCTAGCCGGCCGTCTGCCTCGGATCCCCCCAGCTTCAACCTCTTACCTTCTGGACCATATCCCACGGAATCTATCTCTCTGGGCCACGACTCTAACCGCCCCTCAGCCTTGGAACCAAATACGGGGATGCACTCCTTGGATGCAGACATGAGTCTGGGCTCACCTCCCGAGCTCAGTGGGCGGTTCCATAAAGGCTACGATCACACCCTTCCTTCGGATTTGCCTCTAGTTGCTGAAATGAGCCTCGTGGATCGGGAATCTTCTTTGGGTTCCATCCCCAGGCCCCTAGGCCTGCAACGAAGCGGGAAAGTCCATTCCTACAGGCGAAGCCAGAGATTAGCGGAAAAAAACATTGGCTATGGAAAGACTTCCCTGCAGAGAGCTCAGGCCATTTTGTGCAAGAAGGTTAAATTGGCGAATCTCCCTTCCAAGGTCGCCCGAGCCTCTTGCGTTGCTCCTTCCGCTCCTTCCACCTCGGCGGGTCAACCTTCTTTGCAACAAGACATTGGCAGGCAGCTGGCGTGTACTTCCGGTTCGAAGGTGCCGACGGATCAGGAAACAATCCTGAAGAGAGATCAAGCACTCCCTCTAACTCCCGAAGAGATCCTCCTCATTAAGACGGTCTGTGGTATCTCTGATGCAGACTGTGCTACCGCGCGAATCACGAGAGATGCAACCTCTGCTCATCCTGGGCTCATCACGAGGGGAGTCTAAGCTCTACTCTTCCCGCGTCTCCTTTGGGCTGTGTCTTCTTTCTATATGGCTAGAAATAGACTTTTTCGTTTCTTAACGTGGAATGTACGCGGCTTGAACGACCCTTCTAAATGCACGATCATTAAGACTTTTATCAGACATTGTAGATGTTGTGTGGTTTGCTTCCAGGAAACCAAGTTATCTTCTACTTCGCTTGAAAAGTTTCGCTCTTTCTGTGGGTCTCACCTTCACGACTTTCGAACTCGAGATGCGGAGGGGACTAGAGGGGGGCTGTTAACGGCATGGAACTCATCTCTTTTTGACTGTATTCAAGAATGGAAGGGAGCTTTCACCCTAACTGTACTGCTCAAGAGGAAAATTGACGGAGCTACTTTTATGATCTCCAACGTTTATGGTCCCACGGATGTTACACTTAAAGCTAACTTCTTCCAGGAACTTCGATCCATCCACTCCGTTTCTTCTGGCATCTGGACTTTGCTAGGCGATTTCAATGTACTTCTTTCGGTGGACGACAAGAACGGTGACACGGCGCATGTTGCTGATATTTTAAAGTTTAGAGAGGTTGTGCACGATCTACACCTGGTTGATCTCCCTATTTTGAACAAGGCTTTTACCTGGACGAATGGAAGGGGTGTCCCTACGTTGGAGCGGCTGGACCGCGCTTTTATCTCTACTAATTGGCTACTGGCTTTTCCGAGATCTACCCTACGTGCTCTCCCGCGACTCAGATCCGACCATACACCCCTTGTCCTAACGGCCTTCACTTTCATTCCGTCGGCTAACTTATTCAGATTTGAAAGCTTCTGGCTACGTCATCCGGCTGTTTTTGATGTGGTCTCCACAGCTTGGAATTCGACCACCTCGGGTTTAGCCCCTGTTAATCAGTTCGCATCTAAACTTAAATCTATCCAGACTGCTCTTCGGAACTGGAGTGTTGGCCTCTCGTCGCGGCTACAAAGGCAGGCGAGTCTGTGTCTGCTTTGGATCGATTGGCTAGACAATGCTGAAGAACGCAGGAGCTTAACGAATCTGGAACGCGCGTTGAGGCCGATGCTCAAGGTTAGGTATGAAGAACTCTGTCTTCAAGAAGAGATAAAGTGGAAGCAGAGATCGCGAGTCCATTGGCTCAAAGTAGGAGACGCCAACACTAGATTTTTCCACCTCAAGGCCACCGGTCGCAGGAATTCCAATTTCATATCCCGCCTCTCTAATGGATGCACCTTGCTTTCCTCACATCAACCTATAGCTGACCACCTATTCTCTGTTTTCTCCAATCAGCTGGGTGACGATCCCGGATCCACTTTAAACATCAACCTTCTCGAGTTGTACAGAGGTACCAACCCCGATCTCTCTAGCCTCCAGGAGGACTTCACGGCCGCAGAGGTGAGAAAGGCTGTGTTCTCTAGTGGGCCGGAAAAGGCACCCGGACCTGACGGGCTACCAATGCTTTTCTACCAAAGATTTTGGAACTTACTCAAGAACGATATCATGTCGGTCTTCAATAGCTTTCACAATGGGTCGGCGAAGTTGGACGAGATCAACGCCAGCTGGCTTTGCCTCATTCCTAAGAAGAGTGAAGCTTTACTAGCGAAGGATTTTCGCCCAATAAGTCTGGTCCATGGCATGGGCAAACTAATTTCCAAAGTGCTAGCATCGCGGTTACAATCTTTCATGGCGGAGCTGATTAACCCGCACCAAGCAGCCTTTATCAAGGGTCGCAATCTCTTCGATAATTTTAGCACCGCACATGTCCTTGTTCACCACTATTATGCCTCTAAGCAGAGTGCGGCTCTTTTAAAAATTGATTTCGAACGCGCCTTCGATCACATCAACTGGGACTTCTTGGTCGACCTTCTCAGAGCTAGGGGTTCGCGCCAACTTGGATAAACTGGATTCAAGAGCTCCTAAAATCGGCCAACACCTCGGTGATACTCAATGGCGTTCCGGGCAACAGCTTCACCTGTAAGCGGGGGCTCCGGCAAGGTGATCCTTTATCCCCTCTTCTTTTCATCCTTTGTGTCGATGCTCTTTTCAGAATGTTCCAAAGGGCGACTTCGTCCGGTTTGCTCCAAGACCCTGGAATCAGAGATGTCAGAATCCAAGCTCTACAATTTGTGGATGACTTACTCGTCTTTTTGGATGGCTCCCCAAGGTCAGCGGCAGCCACTAAACTCATTCTCGACAATTTTGCGGCTTGCTCTGGTTTGCGGATCAACTACGACAAGAGCTCCATTACTCCTATTACCCTGTCGGAAGCCCAAGCCACCTCCCTAGCCAGCTCTTTCGGCTGCACGGTGAAGGCTTTCCCAATTACCTACCTGGGCCTCCCCCTCTCCCCTACGAGACTTAGCAGATCCGACTATATGCCTTTAATTGAGAAGATTGACAATCGTCTTGCGGGCTGGAAGGGGCTGAATTTATCTCGTGGAGGCCGGCTGGTACTACTTAATTCGGTGCTCTCGAGTATCCCGTCCCACTTCTGCTCAATTTTCCGACTGCCGGGTTGGGTGGTGAATTCCATCGACAAGATCCGTCGCGGTTTCTTTTGGAGGGGGAGAAAACTTACAAACGGCTTCCATTGCCTTGTTAATTGGGATCAAGTCTGCCGCCCCAAACTATGGGGCGGACTCGGTATTCGAAATCTGCAGGCAATGAACTCGGCACTCCTGATGAAGGGCCTGTGGAAATTCTACAACTCTCCGCATCTACCTTGGGTCAGACTATTGACGGAAAAACACTACAGGTATAGACAGCCGGCAACTGGTGATAATATTCCGAGTAGATGCTGTCCAATGTGGAGAGGAATCCTCAGCACCACAGCACCTTTCCATGCGTCTGTTTTCTTTTCAATAGGCAACGGGAAAGGTACATCCTTTTGGAATGCTAGATGGGCGGGCGAATTCATTCTTCGAAATCAATTTCCTAATCTCTATACCATTGCGAGTCACAAACATCTCTCGGTATCTACCTGGATTCAGCGCTTTGCCCACAAGGAGAATATGGGGTTCCAACTATCTCGGCTGCAGGGTGACCAACTGGACGAGCTACCGCGACTGAAACTACTGATCCAGAATACCATATTAACCCTAAACCGAGACGCAACCTTTTGGCGCTGGAACGACGACGGTGCTTTCCAGGTTTGCCGTGCCTACTCTTTCCTTACTTTCGATGGCATTAACGCTGGCAAAATCACTTTTCTTTGGAACATCAAGATCCCCCTCAGAGTAAAAGTTTTCATTTGGCTTGCGGCGAGAAACAGAATTTTAACGGACGATACACTAGCTCTCAAAGGATGGCACGGCCCGTCGATTTGCGTACTATGCTCTAAAAACGGGGAAAATCTTGATCACATCCTCTTCACATGCAGCCATGCAACGACGGTTTGGGCTCGACTCCTACAAACGACGCCAGCAACTCAAGCGTTCATGAACACTAACCCAGGTGCTCTTGTTGCTCGATGGGATCAGGCAAGGTGCTCTGTCCGAGGGAGACAAAAGAAATGGCTTGACCTCTGCTTTACAGCAGCATGTTGGGAGATATGGAAAGAACGAAATAGGCGCATATTCGAAGACCGATCTACACGAGCGGACGAGACGACAAATAGAGTACTTAGCTTGGTTCATCTATGGACATCGGTGCTCTCAGGAGGACGGGAATGAATTTTCTGATCAAATTCGACTCTTTTCTGTTTCATTGTGTTCGGGTGTAGTTTGACTTCCGTTCGTTTGTTTTGCTACCCTGCTAACTTTTGTCGTTACAGGCGGCCGCCAGCCGCTATTAGGTGCTTTTGTAACTTTTCTGCACTGTACAAATAGGGTATATCCCTGTTTTCTCAAAAAAAAAATATATATATGTTGGATGGTTATTTAAAGAATATTGAGAATAATGAAAGATATATATATATAAATAATTCAAAATAAATTATTTTTATATATTATATATTAGAATACATGTTATTTTATAATAATAATAATCATAATTATTATTTTTATTAGGGGCATTTGCTTATATACCCTTGAAAAATTTCCGTCTTTTTGATTTATCCATCTCATAAGGCTAATATTAAAAATATCTTTTAATATTCTAATTTATTTCCGATGTAACCCTACAGTTAAATTCTATTAATAAACTATTAATTAGCAACAATCGTTATTTTTGTGAAAGTGCTATTTTGCTCTTTCAAATATGTTCTTCTACTATCACCAACTTTTATTATTTACCCTTAAGATAAGGACGAAAGAAGTATTTTGATTCTTTTCAAATATATCCTTCTACTATCACCAACTTTTTTTATTTGTCTTTAAATTAAGAGCAAAATAAGTATTTTAATTTTTTTTTAACTCTAACACTACAACAGAATTAGGTTATAGGGACACATATTTGGGACACTTTTCAGTAAGTGTTCCATTTATGCTAAAACTTAAAAACACATCTACTAATGCCTAAATATAAAGCCCAATCCAACTAAAATAAAAGATTACTCTACTCAACCCACCACACTTAGTCCATTTGGCCCGATTACAAACAAAAAAGAAAAAAAAAAAGAAAAATCAATTACCATCTTTTTTTCTCTCTTCACTCAATCTACTGAAATTCTAGACGAAGAGCCTGTCGTCCTCCTCCGCCACCGTAGCCAACGAGATAAAGTTTCGGCGGTTGCTAAATGCTTAAATAAGTGTTGGTAAATTAGCAGCACTCTTTTAGATTATAGCGACACTCTTTAACTGTCACTATATACCTAGCGACCACACATATAGCAACACTTTTTAAAAGTATCGGTAATTTTAGCTAGCAGCACTTTTTTGACATGTACCTATATTTAAAAGTGTCGCTATAGACCGTTTTTGTTGTAGTGTAATAGAAATTTAATCCGGATTTAATCCGAGATAACTTAATAGGTACTAACAGTAGGGATATTTTTGAATAACGGAGAACTATACGAGGGTATATTTGAAAAAAAAAAAAAAAGGGATGAATTAAATATTTCAAATGCTTTCAGGAGCATATTAGATATTATCCCTTATTATTATTATTAAAAAAAATAAAATAACTAGAGAAGAAAGGCTTTTAAGCTGTACCATGAGAGACGAAAGACTTTTTAAGTTGTTTTCAAATTTTTATTATACCATTTATATAAAATAAAAGCAAGTTATTTTCAAATTTTTGCTAGTTATTAGGAGTTTTTTTTATTCCCTCCTTGTGCTGGGCTTTTTCTTTTTTTTTTTTTTTTTTCGGCCAAAAAAATTTAACACGGCAAAACTAAAAAAAGAAAAGTCAAAAAATATTAATTAATTAGCACGGCAAGACTAGCAACGTCTATGTCAAAAAGAAATTTAACACCAAAGACTAGAAAAATCCAAGTCATAATTAATTAACACGGCAAGACTAGAAAAGTCTTAAAGTCCAGAAGAATTATCAGATCGGCCAGATTAGAAGACTAAGTCAAAAGTGTTGATAAGTAATCTAATATTTTTAATAAGTTTAAAATTTATTTCTGTCAAATTTATATCTTAATATTTTGTTAGTTAGACATAAAAAATAAGTTTAAATCTTATTCAATTATTGCTATTAGGATTTTTGGTTTATACCTATATATTGACTGTTGTAAATATGTAGAAAAATAATCCACCAATAAAATTTAGTACAAAAATATTTAACAAAATATTTTAGTTTAATTCGCTGCAGTACTCCTTTCCTTCCAACAGAAAGATTTATACATCAAAAAGAATTAATTATATTCTTGAAGCCCCAGTACTTTAAAGGGAAAACTTCAAAAACCCCCCTTGTGGTTTCAATTTTTTTCACTTTAGTACCCTGTGGTTTAAAATGTATCAAGTTAGTACCATGTGGTTTCTCACTTTATCACTTTAGTACTCTGTGGTTTAAAATGTATCAAGTTAGGACCCTGTGGTTTTGCACTTTATCACTTTAGTACCTTGTGGTTTTAATTTTGTATCAAGTTAGTACCTGTGGTTTTTTAAATCACAGGGTACTAAAGTGATAAAGTGTGAAACCACAGGGTACTAAAGTGATAAAGTGCAAAACTNAAATCAGGTGAAGAAGGTCCCAATTCCAGTGCTGGGTGATGGTGAATGTGACTCAACTCCACAAAGCCCCTGCTTCCCAAGTTCACCCCAAGAAAACATCAAAAATTGGCAAATTCTGTCCAAAGCAACAACAGCAGAGGAAAACCTGAGTTCGACTGAGCTAACCTTCACCAAATTCTGCAAATTAGGGCTTCGTGGATTCCTCTGGAAGTCAAGAATCCAGCAAACCAAGTTTCGTCGAAATCCGACCTCCCTACGTCGCGCACGAGCCAAAACACTGGAGGTCGTCGCTGAAGAACTGCAGAATCAGCACTCCATCAAGCTGGATCATGGAAGTTTGATGCAATTTGAAGCAAATCCGAGGTTTGAGATGCAAAAAGGGGTTTCTCTGTGAAGGAGGGAAGAAAAGAGCTCACCAGGGACGCTTCTCAGCTATTTATAGGGTGAAAATAGGATCAGATGAGCCTCAAGAGCAGAGCTTGCAATCTGCTGTCCCTGCAGAAACGGGCGTTTCTGGGCGCCCGGAAACATGTTCTGGGCGACCAGAACATCCTGACTACACAAACCGGGCCCTTTGGACTCTCCGCCCGCGGTGCGCTGCGCCCGTAAACGACTCCGGCGGAACTCACCTACCGCCCTGCCACGCGTCGAAGCAAGCGATATTCACGAGGTGAAATTTCTGGACCCACTTCTGGGCGCCCGGAACATGGGATCCGAATTGGCTTCCAGTTTCAATTAAAATCAACACTCGTTTCTGGGCGACCCTAACAATGTTCTGGGCGCCCGAATCTGGCAAAACTTCAGTTTTGCTTATTTGAGTGCGCCGAGTCCAATTCTGCATCCAATTCGTGCAGAATTGACTCCGACTCAGTCCGACACTCTCCAGAGATGTCGACCAGTCTATAATACTGAAGCCAATCCTATCCAAAGCTCAGGAACACTACACGGATCGTTAGAGAGGGACACCGACAATCAATGTACACGCATATCGTAGTGCACGCGCGAGGCATGGGCCTGGGTCTTAACAACAATGTGGCTCAGTGGGCTATTTCTCCCATGAGTCCAATTGTCCCACCAAATTCAGGCCCAAAAATTGTTTGGACCTATTTGGGCTTGGCCTGGCCCAACCGAAAGGCCGTCGAAAATGCCTAAATATATAATCTTAAATTTACAATAAATATGTGTTAATCATAAATAATAATCAAATAATTAGAGATGTCAATTATTATTATTATCTTTAAATTAATAATTTTTAATAGAAAAGTAATAATAATCATATCTTATTTGTAGTAGTTTAAATCTTTTCAAACCAAACAAAAATATTTTATCGAAACCAAATAATTTAAACTGAGCCAACTGAGTTAATTTTGGTTTTGGTTCATGCTTCTAACTAGATTGGGTTCTGTTATGAAAAAACCACAAAAATCGACTAATGTTGACCAGTAACCTCAATAATGAGAGACATGCATGTATCATTTTGAATCATCCTCCCTATAGCAAGTGGCAAAGGGCTTGGTGGTTGGTACCAGAGACCCAATTTCGAATCCTAATTGATTCATATTTCCAGCTAAGTTTATTTCTAAATAAAATAAACGAAGCGGGTAGCGTGCTACCTATCTCTCAAAAATAATAATAATAATAATAATAATGTAGTAGTATATTTTCATTTGTTCTGTGGCCTAGCTTTGGATTTGGCGTCGGATTGGGTATATGTGAAAAAATCATAACTGAACTCAACATAGTCAAATTTCAAAATTTTCTCCTCCACTGTCAAAAGCTTATTTAGCTTTGGACCTGGTGTAAAATAGAGTATGTTTGTTTCGCACAATGTAGAGGAGAGCAAAATTGTCTTCAACAATAAATGTTCACTTTTGGAGTTTAATTAATTCGTCGTGCATTAAATTCTCCCATAACCTCACTTTCCCAAAATATTGTAATTGCCTACCCAGGACACAGTTAATTACAGGAGAGAACAAAATAGAAAAAATAGAAAAATTTTAATTGTTATAAAGTTTTTCACTCTTTTTTGTATAGTATAGAAATATTCGGTAAAAAAAAATTTGAAAAAAAGATGATAACCACAGTTCTGAAGCCCTTCAAACAAACAATGATAGAAATATAATTTTACCTAATCTTTGTAGCTCAACCAAAGTTCATATTTAACCTAAAAATTAGTTACGGAAAAACAAATAGGCTAGCGTATCCATAAACATTGGCATCGCAAGTCGATTCTTAGGCACTACACTGCAACTTGCAATTTAGGGAAACTCGACTAAATGACAAGTGCTATAAAGTATGGTTGGCATTCGAAAGTGGAAACCTGGAGATGGTGATAGCTTGTTAATTAATTACAGACTCAAGATTGTCAGCATAGAAACCTACAATTTGAGAAAGATGGAGAAGTCCACAACTGAGTGATGCCAGACTGAAGATATTCTTCACCTGCTGGAGAGTCATTTAATGCTCCGTAATTGGATTACTATAGACATCTGGCATTGTTGTCACATTTCTTGTAGTTTGCGGAGCACTGTTTGTTTTACCGAAAGTGAAAAAACATGAAATAATTTTCGTAGATAAATATCCACTTTTGCCTTTTGATTTGTTGTAAATTTGAGTTCAGTTGTTGTAACACAACTTTTCCAGAACGTCATACTTGATTTTGGTCTAGCAGATGGCATAGTCAATTACGAAAAAAAAAAAAAAAAGATAGAAAAATATAATTAATAAGAATAGTTGTTGTACTTTAATGTGCTCATGTAAGAACTTTCAATGAAACAGAAAGTTGAAGTTGATGTTGGAGAACGTCAACTCTTACTCTACTAACTGTCTTTAAACTATCAGCAAAGCTAGAAAACCTCAACTTTCAAAATCATTGACTTTCTATCGAACAGATAACGTCAGAAAAAAATAACTTATTTTTTTCTCAACTTCAGTTCAACTAAAAGTTAATTTCAAACTTGTCATATATGACTCGAAATCTATTATCGACTCAGGTTCGGGTTTACGACTCGCCGACAGCTTCGCTGTGCGACCAAATTGGAAAATTAAATTGTGAAGGAAAAATGAATGTCTGTGGTGGGTAGCGGAGGGCTCGGGCCGTCAGGCGTGTGATCGTGGTTGGTTGTAATCTGAAGAACATTGTATTCCCTTTCATTTTCGATAGTGAAGTTCTCTCCTCCCTCGTTCGTGGTTTTTTCCCTGCAAAGAGTTTTCCACGTAAATCTGTGTGTGTTATATTTATTTTCTGTTTGTGGTTTGAGTGTTTCGTATTCGCCATTTTTCGTTTTTCGTGCATTTGTCGTAACAAAACTGAAAAATCAACATACCGAATGTATTTGAAACTCACGATAGAATTGCCGTTCAAATGATATTGTTCATATGCATTAAACATAGGTGCGTTGGATTCATCCTTTCCTTATTTCGGATCAGAATCAAAATGAGCAACTCCTTTTGTGGGTTTTAATATATTTTGGATTGCCGGTGTTTTTTTTTTAAAAAATATTATCACCTTCTTGGCGGATTATATTCTGACAGCAATTTCCATAGCCGATCAATTTTGATTTCAGTTTCAAGTTTAGACTGTGGATACCATCACATTTCGGGCTTATTTGGCAAGTTCATGCGGCAATTTTCAAGATACTAAACCAAGTCGACCAAACCAATTTACCATCTCAAAGTATGAAATATTCCGTTCGCTATCGTTGTGGATCGTAAGCGCTAATCAATTATTCCAAAAACATGTGCTGATAGAAAGGATGCACCTATTGCACTTAAAAGCTCAACTATAGTGCTCGCAGACTTTGACCTAACTCAACTTCTCCGGACATTGAGTCTATTGTTGAGCCTCTTGCCGTTAGGTCTCTTGTGGACTGTAGTCCCAATAAACTTATTAGTCTCACCCAACTTAACTTATCAGTGTCTTTGACCTATTGTCACGGAACCCATCGCACTTAAGGGCTTAATTACAGTGCTCACAGGCTTCGACCTAACTCAACCCACCTAGACATTAGGTTTATTGTTGGGTCTCTTGCTATTAGATCTCTTGTGGACTACAGTCCTACTAAACTTATTAGGCTCACCCAAATTAACTCATTAGTCTCTTAAACCTATTGTCACGGGACAGAAGTAGGACCTATTTAAGTCCAATAATAAATAGCCAACAATCCCTCCCTCCTTTAATTCCAAAAGTTCGAGCCGCTAGAGTTACGCAACCAATTCACTTAAAGTAAATAGGCATAGCGTCTACGGATCTCGATTGTGACTTTGCCCAAAATGCTCTCCCTTCATTTCAAACGTGACTCGGCCTAACCTGACCTCCCTCGCAGGGCAAGATGTCGGCCCATTTAAGCCAATAATCATAAGTAATAGCTAGTTATACAAAATCGAATTGATTTGATAGATGTACAAGTTTTGTGATTCTATCGTAAAACGGACAAACATAATGTTACATATGCTTTCACTTCCATTTTTTCTTAACTAAGCGCGATATGTGGCCCTCAATAGCAATCGGACCTAAGAAGTGGAACACATGGGAGATTATAAGGCCCAGTTATTTGGTACCATAATAGCCATTTTTTTTAAAAAAAAACACAAACCTTATATAATTGGATACCCAGGTAGACAGAGTTTTTCCTTATTGTTATGATTAATTTGTTTCAAATTTTCTAGACTGGTTGAGTGGGAGATGATAACTTCACAGAAAAATAAATTAAAAGTCAAAAAATAGTTATTTTCAAATTGTTTTTCTACTATTAAATAAACATCATAGATATGAGAATCACGAGTTATTCACAATCCACTCCTATAGTTTTATATGAAAACTCTATTTTGAAAGAGAGCCCAATCTTTATACGCTCGCTAGCACTTAGCCCTTTGTACTTTCACTTTAATTTCTGGTGTTGGGATGTACAAAGCGAGAATAACAAAATATACTATATTTTTATATTATTTGCCTAGTGATCGAAATTTTTTAAAATCAACTAATTTAATAACTGATGTAAGGTGTTTGTATATTTAACAGTGTATAATAATTAAAATTAGATAAATTAGATAAAATTTAAATTAATTATACCTTTGATATGAAATTAAAGCAAGTATTATAATTTTTTATTAGATTTTTATTTTCTCTCATTCATTTTGAAACTACTCAATCACCGGATAAACAACATTAAAAAAATTATAAAATTTAGTTTTTATCTACTATCAATGGAAAAGATCATATATAAACTAGTCAATCTTCGATTCAAATATTCTATTATTAAAAATAATATAGAAATATATAGTAGTTTTCTTGCTTTCAAAGGCATTCCAGTTGGACTCATAAAGAAAAAGAATAAAAAGCGGCAATGCTACTTGTACACTTCTAGTTAGATGGATATTTTACACCCTACTCATCTTATATTTTACTTATTTTATTAATTTTTTTAACTAAAAACACTAGTAATTTTGTAAATGTAAGAATGCAAAGGGGACATAAAATTTACACTTTTATATATATATATNAAATAAAAAGTTAAAGTATTTAACCTATGGTTAACTAAATTTTTCTACCGGATTCTACCAGCTGGGACGTATTTGAAAACATCAAGTGTTTTGCAGAAACAACATATGAAAGTTGAATTTTGTAGAAATATATTTGTCATCCATTATGTTTACATGAACTTGTATAAAATTAACCCTTATATATATATATATATATATATATAGAGAGAGAGAGAGAGAGAGAGAGAGAGAGAGAGAGAGATTTGGACAGCAATACTCTTAATAGTATCAGCTAGGGGTGTCAACGAGCCGAACACGGGCGAGCTTAGGGATGCAAATGGATCCGGGTTGGTGGAGCTCCGCCCCGATCCGCCCCGAATGGGGTGGTAAGTGGGAACAAAAAATATAAAAAAATATAACCCGCCCCGAATCCGCCCCGATCTGCCAAGTAAATGGAGCGGGAGGTAGGAGACTCTTTTCTTCCTTCAATCTGTCTCGATCCGTCAAAAATCCGGCTCCAGCCCCGATCCGCCCCGAATGGAGCGGTAAGTGGAGCTAAAAATAAAATGAAAAGTAACCCGCACCGAATCCGCCCCGCCCCAATAAGAAATGGAGCGGGAGGTGGGGGAACTCTCCCGCCCCCGGATCCGCCCCGTTTGCATCCCTAGGCGAGCTGATTTGTTAAAGTATCAAGCCGAAAAATTAAGCTCGTGTTCAGCTCATTAATAAATGAAGATTTGGACAGCAATATTCTTAATAGTATCAGCTAGGGGTGTCAACGAGCCGAACGCGGGCGAGCTGATTTGTTAAAGTATCAAGCCGAAAAATTAAGCTCGTGTTCGGCTCATTAATAAACGACCTGTATACAAGCTGGCACACGAACAACAAGTTAAAAAATTTAAAAATGATATGCATAGAAAATAAATTTATGAGATCTTATGCATTAGACTTTAATCCAATGGTTGAAACTTTATATATTAATGGGACTTTTTATAACTGAATTAGGTTTTATATTTATGTTGGGCTAAAATAAAATAATAAAAATCTGTATTTTATATATACAATTATTTATTTATATATATAAATCTAAAATATATAAACTATATAAATATAAAATATATGTATTCAAACTGTTATCGAACCGAACACGAGCGAGTTGGCCTAAGCTCGTGTTCAGCTTATTTATTAAACAAGAAAAATTCAGCTCGTGTTCGGTTTGTTTATTAAACAAGAAAAGTTCAGCTCGTGTTCGACTCATTTACTAAATGAGCGATTCGATCTCGAGTTCATTTCGAGTTGAACATGAGCTGGCTCGCAAACAGCGAGTTGGATTAATTACCACCCCTAGTATCAGCTATGGCTCCGTTAAATTATTTTTATCTTTGGATCAATATTTTTCCACCAACCACCAACTAAACTCTTTAAATCTATATACTCTAGTAGGACCATTGTCATCTGAACTCTATAATTTTTCATTCAAAAGTTATAAATTTAGTAGTAAAAAAAATTTAAATACTATTAATAGTATTTCAGCACAACTTTATACATTTAGTTGCATGCGTGCACATTGATAGCATTTAAAAAAAGGGCTAAATGCATTCATGTCCTTGCAAAAATAGTAAATTGCAAATATGTCCCAACAAAGTTCAACTTTCATAAATTGTTCTTACAAAAGTTTTAATATTTTCAAATATATTCCTCTGGCTTATTATCGTTATAAAACTATTTATATTTTAAGTGAAATGTCAATTTTGTCATCACAAATATTTTCTTGAAAAAACCACAATAGTATAATATAAGAGGGGCAAAAATGTCAAGTTATTTTATAAATTAACTAGAGTTAAACATTTAACCTCTGGCTAACTAAAGTTTTCTAATGAATTCTAACGGCAGTAATTATTTGAAAATATTAGAATTTTTATATTTACATGAGCAACATATGAAAGTTAAATTTTGTAGAGATATATTTACAATTTAGTACGTCTGTAGAGAACTCTGGGGAAGAACAGGTATTTCGAAAAGAAAAAGAAAAAGGCCAAAAAAAAAAAAAGTAAAAAAAAGATAAAAATTTGAAGTAAGAGAATCGGACAAAGCACATTACTCCCTTTTGTAAAGGGCGAAGCGAGAAGCGTGCCGTTCAAAAAGCTAATCCCTGTCTCCACGTCAGCCCTAATCCCTTACCAAAAAAAAAAAAAAAAAAAAAAAAAAAAAAAAAAATCTCATCACAACCGTTGAGAATCTCGACCGTCCAATCCCTTCGCCCCTAACTTTCCGCGCAGTTTCCCAAGCCTTATCCAAATGCCCATTCCGTAATTATCTCCTACTTATTATTAGCTTGATAATTATTATTATAATAATGCTCTGTAAAGTTGTATGCTATGTTTTCATCAGTGCGGAGTGAGGTCCAAAAGCAATAAAATAATTTTTTTTGTTCAAATTCTTTTATTACATGTAAGTTGTTTTGTTGTAAATGTTTGCAAAATGTTTCATAGATTTTCTTCAAAAAATATGTTTTCTTGATTACTTAAAATTTTACTGGATATGCTGTGGTTGGTTGAATGCATATCATGCATCACTATAGTTTTCTAATTTTTTTTTTTTTATTGTTTCCATTGTACTTCGCATTGTTCTTGCGAATTTTTACGTGAAAACTTTTAATTCGCATCTTATCTAACTTTACATAAATTTTCCTTTCACAAATATGTTTTATTAGAGACACTTTTACATGTGGTAGTTTTTTAGGGCTTTTAGAATCATTCTAAAAGTCACCTTTCAAATCTATTTTCTAAAGAATAGAATAACAGCTATAGGAGAGACATGTGACGTATCAAATCTGAAGGGGTCCTTCACTTTTCAGATGTCGAATATAAAATATTCAAAAATGTTGTTCTCGACATTTTAAATTTTTAGAGTAATTGGTTGTGTCACGTGCTTTTTGTTCGATTTTATTGTACTTCTGTTATTTATTTATTTTCTTTTAATTCAAATTTATGTTCGGAGCATATCAAAAAGATCAGTGAGCAAAGCCCTACTACATATTCGAGTAAAGCCATAAAATTAGCGATGGCCTCAGTTTTGAAGGGTCCTGCAGAAGCTTTCTTTATTAGGGTCTCTTTTAGGGGCTGTCATCTTACGGGAACAAGGTCAGAGTCCTATTTATCGGAGATTAGATTTTTTTTTTTTTTTTTAAAAAAATTTTTTTGAATTTTTGTTTTACTTTGAGGTATAAGGTGACTTTTAGTGCAATTTATTAACAAATTTACTGGATATAGTTGATTTCGTACTTACCACTATTCTAGTACGGATTTCCAGGTTGCCCAATCAACAGGGCGCTTAATTAGCCAAGCATTTATTATTATCCTCCTTCAAATTAATTAGTAATGGTCTAAGGACGCGTTTTGTTCGCCCTTCTCTTACTCAGAAATTCGTTTGTGGATGCTTGGTATACGGGAGTTTATTTTGAGTTTTGGATAAAAAGAAATTCCTCGATCATTCCTTTTTTCAATCCGGCTAAGAAGGCCGGTTTAATTGGAAGTTTAATCTAAGCGAACTAATGTACTTTATGAAAATATTTTACGAAAATATCTCAATTATATTTTATACTTTTTATTTAAAATTAAATTTAACTTTTTGACTTTAATAAATTTAAAAATTATTTTTTTAATTCTAGATTTTAATTTAGAAATTAAATAAAAATATAAATTCAATCAACCATTTTGAATTTGATTTATAAATTTAAATTTAAATTTAATAAGTTTGAATTTGAATCAAATAAAAAATCAGCTTTATCTTTTGAATTGTCCACTCAATTTTAAATTTTAATTTTTGTTAAATATTACATTTAAAATTTTGGCTTATCATTTCAATATTTTGATGTAAATTTTTAAAATTTAACTTTTAGTTCGTATTTAAATTATAAATTTAATTTTATGTTTTGAGGTACAAACTCAATTTTAAATTATTTTTATACTTTATATTTTAATATTAGATAATCAAAATTTTTTAAATATTGAAAGCATGAATCGACCATACCAATTCCGGTTGTTATTTTGAATCAAACATATTAGTTTATTTTATCATTCCATTTTCGATTCCTATCCACTTTGATTTTTATTCCAATTTAATTTTTGATTTTGAATCAAACACGCCCTTAATAGTCCATATCATATAGAAAAATAATTATGATTAAAAATATAAGGATAATGGACTGCGGTACTAATAACTAGACTTAAGCATTTTGGCTTAATGATTTGGGCCCAATAAATTATTAGTATTAATGGCTCGGGTAATTATATTTGGTATCAAAGCCGAATATCAATCAAAAGTGTGAGAGTCAAGGGTGCGTTTGGTTCGAGCTATCTTTTAAAGATTCCGAGTAATCCAATAGGAATAAAAAAATATGACTGCGTTTGGCTAAACGCACTAAGTAATCTAGTTGACAATATTGGATTCACTTGGGAATAAGATTCACCCCAAAGTACTAATCTCATTCCTTTGAGGAAGGATGGGTATCCTCGTATTAATGGATTTGAGTAATTATAATATGTCTAATCTCTTTATTTCTCCCTACTCGCCGGCTAATTGATATTATTTTCTTTACACTCTAACCTCATATTTCTCTCTAAACTTATTTTTCTCTCTAAAATTTTTTTTTTCTCTCTCTAAACTAAGCTTTTTCTCTCTCTTTCTAAAATTTCAATTTAAATTATAATGTTTTTTATATGTTAATTAAATAAATAAAAAATTAATTAAAATCTATTACAATGATTTTCAAAGTTGTAGAAAAATCTTTTTTCTCCCTCTCTCGTATTAAATCTCTCTCTCTTGTATTAATTTTTTTATCTTTTTCTATATCTCAGCTTTAATCTCCCTCATTCTC
>NC_033636.1:92192-173118 GCF_001540865.1 Ananas comosus
TTCGACTCGATATTTGGCTCGCTCGAGCTCGACTCGAAATTAAATAAGCCGAGCTTGAATAAAAAAAAGGGCTCGAAATTCATTTCGAGTCGAGCTTGAGTATTACTAGGCTCGAAAAGCTCGAAAAGATCGAATATATATATATATATATATATATATATATATATATAAGTCCGGCTACTATACTATCGATAGTACCAAACCCTTGTTACTATTGAGTTTTCTACCGTTAGATCGACCCTTTGATCATTTCCACCTGTTAGATTATACTATTAAACCAACCACCCACTCAACCCTAGGGAACCGCTATCAATTTAACTGGAGACCACTATTATTCTAACCGCACATCTTTTAATCCAAGGGCCGAAAATTCAGTAGTACCAAAGGCTTGATACTATTGATAGTATAGTAGCATAATTTTATATATATAATGTATTTTAATTATATATAGGCTTTAATTTAATTTGGACCATTATTGTTGGCCCATAAAATAAACCCAACAAGTACAACCGTGCAATTGAGCCCAACTCTAAATTTACATAACACACTCTCTTTCAGACTTTCACTGTTGCACATAACCCTAAAATATGATAACATTCAAATTCCCAAATCTCTAATATTTTCCGCCCCCTCTCTCTCTCTCTCTCAGACCCTCACCCAGTCAGACAGTCACCCTATCTCACATTTCTTGCAATTATTTTGTATTTTGAACTATTGGACATATTGCATCAAATTGTAGGTAATGTTCTATAAAATTTAAACTATTGATTATATAATGTCGAGAATTTCAATCGGCTCGTTTAGAGCTCGAGCTCGGCTCGACTCGAAATTAGGCTCGCTCGAGCTCGGCTCGAATTAATTTCAAACCGAGCTTGAGCCTAGATTTAGGCTCGAAATTAATTTCAAGCCGAATTTGAGCCGACATAAGCTCGCTCGAGCTCGGCTCGTTTCCACCCCTACTGAAGAAGGAGAAGTAATAATAACTGAACAAGGAGAAGAAGGCGGATCTTCGGAGGAGATGCGGGAACAAATTATTAACCCGAAACACTAGACTTCCACAGCTTTGCAGAACTTCCCTTTGAAATAAGTCGTCACTTAATTTCTTTCTTATTAAGGTATCCGCCTTAGTTCTGTTCTTTCCCCCTCCTCTTTCGGCCCTCTTTTGTATAAGTACATGTTAGTGAAATAGTAGAATCGTTGTATATTTATATTTTTAGATAACAGAGAAACTAAATTACTATAAAATAAAAGATATTTTTATTTTTGTTGGTGGCCGAAAGTCTCGACCTTTGACCCGGTCAAGTATTCTCCTCGGGAAGAGTGTCGGGATGATGAGCGGCCGCGGATGATGACCCTCGAAGTTTGCGCTCACGATGGATCAAGCGATTCGGTCGATGAGGAATCGAATCAGCCGGGTTCGAAGACCTCTGCAGTAAACTCGCTTCGGCAGGATGAGCCGAATGGAGAGGGAAAGTCCAGAATTCGACTGAGAGATGAGCCGAATGGCTAGACAACTCGAGATTTGATCGGCAGGAAAAGCCGATCAAATGACTTTCTATTGAATAGCAAATGAAAAAAAGTACAAGCACAGGGGAGTGATGCCCATAGGGCAGACAGACTCCGAGTATGAGAACAGGGGAGTGATGCCCGTAGGGCAGACAGACTTCGAGTATGCTAGATTACAGGAACTACTCCTAAGGAAAGCGGTAAATGCGAGAATAGAAAGATGCAGGAAAATAAAGATGGTCTTTTGTGCGCAGGGGCGAATATCCTTTTTCAGGATATCGTATGCCTATTTATAGAACCGCCCTTGCGTTAGTTATTGCTCTTGCACGATCAGCCACTATCTCCTGATTCGTAGGACCACCTTCGGCCGATCGGAACGCTCATAACCGCTTGCGGTTGCTACGCTTTTTGAACAGACGCGGCTCATATCTTCTGGCGCGTTTTGTATACTCCTGGTCCACCATTTTGACAGGATCATGGACGTAGCCCTGGCTTGCCAGCTGTCAGCGCCGAATTGGCTCAACAATTGCCCCCTCGGCAGCTTTCGAAGTGATGCTTCGGTAGCTGGCGTTATCTTTTGAACCCTTGGTATATTTTTCGTCTTATCTTCTGAAAACAAGTGCGATCCGAGGCGTCTTCCTCGTTCCAATCGAATTCAAGTTCTCTGACATAATCTGTAGCAATCCGTAACACAATCTTTTGTACGGTTTAATTTTGGCCGCTGATTCTCTTCTCTACGGCCCTGATTGTATTCTCTGTTTTTGTCTCATGTGCGGCATTAATTAGGTCATCTTAATTGCTGCTGTCTATTCATCATTATAGCCGACCTTGGGACTCATAATCGATGCGATAGTTCGATACGACGGCCCTTTCTTCTTCTCTAAGCTTCCCATTCTTTTTGTCTCTTCTAATTCTTATTTCTTTTCTTTGTCTCCTAGAACCTCTTCTTCGTCTCTTTCACTCTTTTTTGCTTTTCGTAACCGAATCTCTCGGCTCTTCTCTTCTTTTGAACAATGTCTTTGGTTCCTCCTCTTCCTTCTCATCCATCTCTTGACTATACTATACTCAAACCTTTCGTTGACTTAGATCCATCTAGATTCATATTAGGTCCTTCTCTTATAGATGCACCATCTCCTGCTGACTCCCCTTTCTCTGATGAGGGACTCCCTTTGAAAAGAGTTATTCATCTCCATTCTTGGTACCCATCAGCTTCGACAGGAAAGAGTCTCAGAACTTGGCCAAGCGTCTCTGAAGCATATTTGGCCTGGTTAGATAGATTAGAAACAGTTTTCTGCGCCTCTTGGCGGGAAATTGGCATTTATGAAGCGATTCAATTATCTCGGCACCCTCCTATAGCCGATAATCTTCTTCTGGCCGCCGCTCTTTGTTTCTGGTCCCCTGTTTCTAATATTTTTCTTTTCAAAAGAGGACCTCTTACCCCTACTCTTTTTTATGTTTGCTGCTATTGTTGGCTTACGCCCTGATGGCGTTACCCTTTCTATGGCCTACAATCCTGATGGTGTGTCTGATTTTGAAACAAGTCTTGACCTAAATGACTTGGCTTATTCTAAATTTCTTCGAAAGTTTGCAGGTGAATCCCCTGCTCCAGTCACCAGGAAGGAACACACGGCGTTCCTCCTATACTGGTTATGCCACAATCTTTTCTGCACTCATTCGCAGAAAATTAACCGAGATTTTGTTTCGATTGCCGTTGGTTTATCTAACGGCGATAAATTAGCCTTAGGGCCATATTTCCTTGCTTTCGTTTACAGGAAAATTTTTGATTCCATTAAGCCACTACCTTCCGGTGATGGCATTGCCATCGGCTCTGGGTGTGGCGTTTTTTGGTTTTTGCAAATGTTTCTTCAATTCTATATTCCTGCTTTATGCCAATCTCCTTTCAATCCGATTTTCGCGGCCCAATTTGACTCTTATGGGCTAACTCTCGGCTGTCCACAGCCGATGACCTCTGGTCAATCCTCGGATTTTCTTACTTACTTCAAGGCTTTTTATGAGCCAGCCTCTGATTCAGCTATTTCTTGGGCACCATTTGTTGATCGTCTCACCGGCCCTTCTTGGTTCCTGGCTCGGTTTGAAGCTATTCAGGGCGAGCTATCTTCTTCTCGCGCCGGTGAACATTCAGATGTATGGTATTTGTATCTAGCCCCCCGGGATCTTCATGTGGGGCTTAAATCACGTTCGAAATTATTGCCGAGTACTGAGGTTTATTCTCCTCAGTATGTAGCACGACAATTTGGGTTTGTTCAGCCGATTCCAGCTCCTTCTAAATTTTTTACAGCCAACACAGCCGATCATCGTCTTCCCACAAAGAGTATATTTGAAGCTGACAAGCTTTCGGCTATGGGGAATCGTCTCAGACGCTTCTGCCAGTTAGCAAGCTTCCGTCCGAACTATACAGGGGTAGCCCTTGCCGGTTATGCTACTGCGTGGGATCAGTTTACTGACCGCTCCTTTGATCTTTCTCTGCCTCGAGCATTCCGCAAAACCATCCATCCACTTTGTTAGTCAGCTAACACTTGCTTATAATTTTCTTCTAAAATGGCTGTAACTTTTCTTTTATTTTATACACAGCCACCACTACGAGCAGAGATTTTTCAACCGAGATTGAGTCTCCACCAGACACTATTTCTGATGCCCCACTTTCTTCCTCGGTAAAATATCATTTCTCTACTCATCTTAATCATAATTTTTTCTCTGCTCATCATTTTTGTTTATTTCTGTTTTCAGTCGATTCCTGCTTCTCCATCGGTCTCAGCTTCAGACAAAAGACCGATTGAAGTTGTTCAAATCACTCCTCCGCCGTCTTCTAAACGGCGTAAGTCGGTTGTTAAAAGAAAATTTCAACAAGCCGAAAGTACCCTTTCGGCTGAGACCACCAGAGACAGAGCTGATGATATCCCTTCGGCTGACATTCCATCCAAAGAAACTATTACACCCTCTTTGACTACCTCTGCTCCAACCGAAACGATTGATGTAGGGGTAAGCCAAATTAATTAATTGTCACGCCCCGGATTACACTTTCCCCGGGCGCGCCGACAAATCCGCCGTATACAAAGGAATTTCCCCTATATACGAAGCGATAGCTGTACCAGAAAATCAAACGCTACCACGAACAGTAGTAGAGAGCTGCTGGAGAGAACAGAAGCTAAACAAACTGAGTTTCATATACATAGTCCAGATCCAAAATACAAAGCTACTCGCACTTGCGAGTTAAGTCCACTATGTACATAAACTCGAAACAAAACATCTACCTGCAGTAGGAGCACCTCTAGCTCAGCACGTCGGGTAGGGCTCTAACTCGCAACGCCCTTGCCTCGATCCTGATCCGCGGACGGTGCAGCAGCCGGAACCTGTGGCTCTGCAAAAACATAGGTAACAACTGGGCGTGAGAACTACTGTAAAAACAAGTAGTCCTCAGTGGGTACCGCCCAAAACAACATCGGTCTACCCACTAAGTCTACAGAAGGGAGCAAGAATAGTAGTGAAATGCAGGAATAAAGTCTACCGCTATCAAATACTACACTATCATGCTCTACACTAACCAACTGTAGGAAATGTCCAACCTGACCCAATCCAATCGGGACTGTAAGCATACCCGTCCCCGGGACTGTGAATACACCCGTCCCTGCCCCGTTGTGACTGTCAAGCTCTATCCACACTAACTGGTCCGTGGAGAGCAGGTCCAACTGGCATGAGCGACACCAACGCGAAAGCACAAAGCCTGACTCCGGAGTGGCACTCGTGGGCGCTACCCAACCGAGTATGCAGCGTATCTCTGTCGAGCTCAATCAGGCTCCAACTAGCCAAAGTCAAGTAAACAGGGTCAAAACAGGTCTACAAACCAAACCCACGTGCCCTCGGCACAATCTGTGACCAAAACAAGAATCTGGGTCCACCGCTAACCCGAACGGCACCCAACGACCCGAAACAGCCTAAACTCTGCTGAAAAATAAGCTCGGCATCTCAGCACGAGCGTAAATGCCTTCTAAACTACCTGGGGTACTCACAACCCGAATACAATAACTGTATAAAAATACAACGGCCCCTAAGGCTAAATCAGGTAATTCAACATATGCCAGATTCCGAACGCTGATTTTCTCCTATGTTTTATCCAAGTCCCACATGTATGATTAATAACAACTAATAACATGCTCCCAATTCAGTTTATATGTCTAAAACATACCTACTTATGAATTTGAGCTAAACAAACAATAACAACTTGTAATATTAACGATACATGTCGATGAACAATATTATAGGAGTAGGATTCCGATGATAAACCCACCTCGTATGCTAAATCCAACGCGGGGCGACGTCGAGAACGGCGAAACCACGCCCTCGCCCGGACTCCTCGCGATGCTACGACTGCAACCGTATCCTCGAACGGCTCGGCGGCGCGATGTCGACGTTGAATCCGAGCTCCACGGCTACTCCCCCAAGCTCCACCTCGTGTGGTTCTCTACTTCACACTAAAGAGAGAAAGCAAAAACTAAATTAATTAGAGCCACCCTCAACCAAATAAGCATGTATGGGGGAGTGCACGTGGCATCCATAGCCATGCACACTTAGTCTAGGTACTAATATATACATATATATATAAAGAAAGGATACTACATTAATTGTACGAAAAGAACGTTTTCTTAATTATTTATTATTTTCTTTTAAACTACAGTCTTCTCCTGAACGAGCCCCTTTTGCTCATTATTCAAAGATGCAGATGGAACGGCAGCTTCGTAGGGAAGCCCGTCTCGAGAAAAAGAGAGGGATGGAAAAGAAGAAGAAATCTGTTGAAACGGCGAGCACGACGCTGTTACCAAGTGAGGTTGCATCACCTCTTTCTGTTCCTGCCCCAATATCAACCACAGGGGATGAACAAATAAACATACCTCTTGGGCGAACTTCTGAAGACAAAAGCACTATTCCTCCCTGCTCGACCCAGGGAGCTTCTTCCCCTATTGCTGATGATCCTTTATCTGCAACTCTTCATTCTTTTTTGATTTCAAGCCATAGCTCCAATGAGGGGGATGATTCTTCGACCATTACCATTTCATCAGACACTCAGAACAAGTTCGATGAATGTCTTAAGATGTATAGCATTGGTATTCCTGGTCTATCTCAGAATCTAGAACAATTTGATCGGTTATACGCCCTTTTACTTGATTTAGCCGATCGATCAGACATTACCCCCGGTATCAAATATTTTGTAGCAACTTTATCACTCCAACTTTCATCTTTCTTGGCTCGGCAGCAATCTTTGGGCGCCGAATTTGTAGCTTTAGATCAACATTTCCATCGTGTTGATCATTTTAAGAAGAATATCCCTGATATAGCAACTCCGAATACTGAAGTGCATCAAGAAGATAAAGAATTGGCTGATTAAGAATCGGCTCTACAAAAGCGGATTTTCACTCTTAAAGAAGAGCTAGCTGCAGCCGAATCTACTCTGGCACAAACCTCTGAGCGCCGACTTCAACTAAAAGATCAATTGAAGTCCAAAAGGGAAGAAGGGATAAGGCTTAAAGAGGAGCTTTCTCAACTTTACAAAGTACATCCTCTGATGAAGCACCGAAGGAAAGTTGCTGAAACCGCCCAAGCCAATCCCATAGCCGAATGGAATCAACTCAAAGACTTATTGTCTTGATTCGGCTTGTAATATTCTAACTCTGATTTTGACTATGCTCCCATATGGATGGATAATATTTCTTTAAATATTTTTCGTTGATTGGTTTTTCACTTGACCCATCTCTGTTTTCCAAATAATATGCATTTTCTCTTGTGATTCGGCTAATCTGAAATGGTCCTTCCCAATTAGGGGATCATTTCCCATACATTCGGTCTTTTTGACCGATTGGAAAAACTAGCCGAAGTACTAAATCACCGACGACAAATATTTTTAATCGAACTTTCTTATTGTATGCATTACGTATTCGGCTTTGGTATGCATGCATATTATCCAAAGCTATCAACCGAGTATATGTTAATTCCTCTGTTTTGTCTTTCATTAACTCACTATATTCATCAGCCGAACGATTTTTTTGTTTTTCTATCCTTAAAGAAGGAACTGTTATCTCGGCTGGGATTACAGCCTCATGGCCGTATACTAATTGGAATGGTGTCATCCCTGTTGCCGTTTTAACTGAAATTCGGCATGCCCATAATACTTCGAAAAGTTTTTCATTCTATTTTCTCGGATGCTTCCCGATATGTCGTTTCATAAGGTTAATGACTATCTTATTTGCTGCTTCTACATGTCCATTCGCTTGAGCATAATAAGGAGACGAATGAAGCAGCTTTATTTTTCGAGACTCGATGAACCGAACAAACTGTCCTCCTGTGAACATTGTCCCTTGGTCGGTTGTGACGGTCTCAGGAATTCCGAAACGATGAATTATATGATCTTCAACAAAATCAATAATTTTCTTTTGAGTAACCAACCGAGTAGGTTTGGCTTCCACCCACTTAGTAAAATAATCGATAGCTACTATTAGAAATTTGTGACCAGCCGAGGAATTCGGCTGAATTTCTCCAATTAAATCAATGGCCCATCCTCGGAAAGGCCATGGTTTAATTATTCCGTACATCTCAGAGGCAGGGACCCTCTGAATCGGGCCATGAAATTGACATTCTTGGCAACCTTTAACATATTCTATGCAATCTTGATGCATAGTCGGCCAATAATATCCTAGGTGCCGAATTGTTCATCTTAACTTTTTTTCCGCTAGATGGGTTCCACATATTACTTCATGTGTTTCTCCCATTACTAATAGAGCTTCTTCAGGCCCTAAGCATTTTAATAGAACTTCTTCGGCTGTTCTTTTGTAAAGTTGACCATCCAACAAACAATAGCCGAGAGCTCTTCTTCGAATATTATAATCGACCCTTATATTAGGATCCTCCAAATATTTAATCAATGATTTCCTCCAATCTTCTTTCACTTCTATAGGAGCTATAATCGGTTCTCGTATGTGAACCGAAGGTAGTAATCTCCTCTGTATTACTATTAACTCTGACTTCGGCTCTCTGTATCCTGAAGCCGATTGGGCCAATTCATTTGCCTTTTCATTTTCCTGTCTACTCAAATGTTCAAATTCGGTTTCTCCGAAGTTGCATAATAATTCTATTGTCTTCCTCAAATAATTTTGCAAACTCGGATTCTCACATCGGTATTCTCCGTTAACCTGCTTGATTACTAACTGTGAATCACCGATAACTTTGATTGACTTTGCTTTCAATTCTTGCAATATTTCAAGGCCGATTATCAAGGCCTCATACTCAGCTTGGTTGTTAGAACAACCGAAATCTAGTTCAAATGCAAATTGATAAATATGACCTTCAGGAGATTGTATCATTATCCCTGCTCCTGTAGATTCGGTTGTTTTTGAACCGTCAAAGTACAACTTCCAAGGTTGACAGCCGATCAAACTTTGTTTTGACTCCTCGATCTCTACACATGGGTGATCAGCTAAAAAGTCGCCTATAGCCTGACCTTTAACAGTTTTGCCGGGAACATAATTAAGAGAAAACTCGGATAAAACTAATATCCACTTTCCAATCCGCCCTCTTAATACTGGCTTAGATAACATATATTTTACCAAATCGGTTTTGCATATTACCGATACTTCTGTTGATAAAATATAATATCTCAATTTCGTGCATGCGTAATATAAAGTTAAACATAATTTTTCTATAGCCGAGTACCGTTTTTCTGTATCTAACAGACGTCGGCTTAGGTAATAAATGGCCTGCTCTTCCTTCTCTTCATTTTCTTGAGCCAGCAAACATCCTAAATTTTCGTCTGCAGCCGATATATATAACTTTATCGGCTGATTTGGCTTTGGAAGTACTAGTACTGGAGGATTTGATAAGTATTTTTTTATATTTTCAAATGCCTCCTGCTGTTCCTCTGCCCTAACGAATTCTTCTTTATCTTTCAGCCGAAGTAATGAAGTAAAAACTCCGATTCTTCCGGCTAGATTAGATATAAACCGCCGAAGATAATTAATCTTCCCCACAGACTCTGTAGCTCCTTTTTGCACTTGGGTGGCGGTAATTCTAATATTGCTCTCGCCTTATTTTTATCAATTTCGATTCCTTTCTTATGCACAAAAAATTCCAGAAAGTTCCCTGCAGAAACTCCAAAAGCGCATTTCAAAGGGTTCATCTTTAAATTATATTTTCTCATTCTCTCAAAAGCGAGCTTTAAATAGATCCAATGTTCGGCTTGTGACTTGGATTTGACAACTATATCATCGATATATACTTCCAACATTTTGCCGATTAAGTTATGGAAAATAAAATTTATTGCTCTTTGGTAAGTGACTCCGGCATTCTTTAAGCCGAACGGCATAACAACCCATTCAAAGGTTCCAATTGAACCGGGACATTTGAAAGCCGTTTTAGCCACATCTCCCTCAGCAATATAAATTTGATTATAACCAGCATCTCCATCCATAAAGGACAGAGTTTCATTACCAGCAGCCGAATCTACTAACATATCGGCTATTGGCATTGGATATTCGTCTTTAGGTGTAGCTAAATTCAAGTTCCTAAAATCGATACAAACTCTAAGTTTGCCATTCTTTTTACGCACTGGAACTATATTAGACACCCAATCAACATAACGGGCCGCTCTAATAAATCCGGTCTTTAAAAGATTTTCGATTTTATTTTTAATTTGGAATATAATACTCGGCTCAAACCTACGAGCCGGTTGTTTAAAAGGCTTGAACCCTTTTTTGATGGGCAACCGATGCTCTACAATCTCTCGGCTTAGACCTGGCATTTCTTCATAGCTCCAGGCGAAGCAATCCTTGTACTCCTTCAACAGCTTCTTCAATTCTTCCTGTTGCTGAGCCGACAGCTTGGAACTTATAAACGTCGGCCTGTTGTCTTCATAAGACCCCAGGTTTACTTCTATCAACAAATCCTGGGTCTCCAGCTTCTTCTCGTCGACTTTAATAGGCGATTCTTCAAGCTTCATTTCCGTTGTTTGCCTATTCATCTCATATGATTTATCAGTCTCTATGACCGATTTCATTTGACCTTTTTCCTCGGCTTTATGTGCCGAATCTTTTATGGCTTCCTCGGCCTTATTGGCCGAATTGCCAAACGTTAACACATCGGCTATAGCAGCCGAATCATCCCCATAGCCGATCTTGTTGATCGACTCATTCTGTAGAGGCTTATGCCAAGCCTCTATTCTTGACTTTTGGGACTCCATTTTAACCATTTGGGTGGCTCTTCATCAGCCACCATAGCATTGATATCTTTGGAGAGAATTAATTGAATCCCCTCCTCCGTTACTCTTACAAACGAAATCTGATCTGGGTCAGCATCGGCCCAATTGGTATGACCGATGTCCTCCATGTTAACATCTATCATTTGAGGCCGTCCCTCGGCCCGGATTTCTTCTACTTTGTCCCCTATCCACTAGAACAATTTCCCGTGGAGTGTAGAGGGTACGCACTCATTTGAGTGTATCCAATCTCTTCCTAATAGTAAGTTGTAGTGGCTATCTGCATCTACTACAAAAAACGCAGTTTTTAACGTTTTTGAGCCTACCGTGAGTTCGGTGGTGAGCACTCCTCGAGCTTGCTGACCGTTTCCTGTGAAATCGGTCATGATTGAATCGGTGGGCTTCAATTCGTCTTCATCTTTGCCCAACTTCTTAAAAAAGAAAGTAGGCATCACATTGACCATGGCTCCGCCGTCTACCATGACTCGGCCTACCGGCCGACCTTCGATTAAAGCTTTTATAAAGAGAGGCCTTATGAACCTCGTTTGCATGGCCGATGGTTTCTCAAACACCACTGCATCGGCCTGTCGAACATCCTCTAGCTGCAATTGGGCTACTGTAAGCCCATTTTCTTCTTCCTCTCTGAATTCCTTGTACTCAACAAACTCTGCTTTGAAGGATTGAGGCAAAGCGTACACCATACTCACCTCGGCCGGTGATTCATCAGCCGACTTTCCTTTGATTTTCTGTTTCTTCTCTTCTGACTCCTTGACCGTTTCGGCTGAAGGGTCGCTTTCCATACGGACCTCCCTCTCTTTAGGAGGCCATCTTTCTCTCTTGATCATTGTCTCGAGGGAAGCTATTTTATCTTCTAACTCCCTCCTGGTCATTTTTTCTTCTAACTCGGCCTCGGTTGGCCGTTCTATTCTTGACTTCAACTGGAGGGCAGGCGATGAGCCGCCTGCCTCGTGGTCATTTCTCATCGGACGAAAAGGGTGCGATCGCTCCTCAGGGCATCTCCATACATTGAGCCTCATCCCTTTCGCCTTTTCATAATTTTGTCTTGCCTCTGCTTGCATCCTCTGCTGCCGACGCTTCTGATTTTTTGTTAACATCGGCTCCTGCCATCTGGCCGATGGTTTAATTTCGACTTCGTGCCATTCATCTACTGGCACATTTGCTGGTACTTTTACCGTTCTTAAATGATTTTTTAGAATTTCTCTTCTTTCCCATGGTCTCGGCCAAGGCTGAATGCCGAGTTCGTTGACTAGCCTTCGACCGAGAAATCTATGTCTCCCTTGGTCATTCCTTCAAATTCCGGTTCTGGTCTCGGCCTGGCTTGTTGTTACTAGTGTGGCCGATATCCAGGGAACCTTTGCTTGGAGCCGAATGGTCTATCCTGGTAATCCCATCGGCCATGACGTTCTCCACGCCTATTGTTGTAGTAATCATACAGAATCTTCTGCATCAGCATATCTTTCTTGCGTTGAACCGAATCTACTTCCGGTTCAGTGTCATCAGAGGCTGCATCCGAGCCTTCTTCTTCTTGGTCTTCACCATCGGGAATGTCATCCCAATCCTCAGGGAACGCCATCAGCTCATTCCATTCGTTCCCCCTTTTCTTGGCATTCACGATAGCTTTCCAGTCTTTTTTCGTCATTTCGGCCTTGCACTTGATGCATAGCCGAAGATGTTTTTTGGCATGGGGTACATTGTCAGCGGTCTCCTTGTCCAAAACTTCCTTTCCTTTAATATTCACCATGTTGACCTGAAATGGAGATGAACTTTTGTTAATTATTTGATTTTCGTTTTTCTAGTCGACCAATATGAGTCGACCCTCTTCTATTTCTTCTTGGATCTGCCTTTTCGCAGTCGCTTTTTCTTTCCCTTTCATGTTCACGGCATTGACCTGTGATGGAAAAGGATTCTTATCAATTTCCATACCTTTATTTTCTTGGTCGGCAAAGATCAGCCGACCCTCATTTATCTCTTTTTGAATTTGCATTTTAAAGGCAGTACATTCACTAGTTTTATGGCTCCATGAATTGTGCCATTTGTAGTATTTTCTGCGTTTTAGTTCTTCTACAGGAGGTATAGTTTGACCTTCCTGTAGTTTAATTCGTCCATCCTTTAACAACCGATCGAAAATAAGATCGGCCTTTGCTATGTCAAATGAATAATTAAATGCTGATATTTGTGCTTTTACTTCTCTTGACTTAGCAGGTTTTAGCAAAGCACACTTGTACGGTTGACTATTCATCACCATCTCGGCAGCACAGATTTCGACTTCATCAGCCGAATCTTCTGCCTCCTCAGATGAATTCGGCTCTTCCTGAGCCGAGGACTCTTCAAAGAAAGAAATATTTTTCTCCTTCCCTTTATTCCAATCTTTGTTTCGGCTCCATCTAGGCCGATCCTCATTATTCCCTTTTCGAAATTGCTCGTATTGAGCAACTCAAACTCCCAAATCAAAAAGATTTGGAAAGAACTTGTCTTCAAAATGATCTTTGATCTTAAAATGCATGCCGTTGAATGCCATTTTAGCAAACTCTGATTCCGGCATTCTCACAAAATATCGGCTTCGAGCTGTCTTGAATCGGTTTAAATATTCATCAACCGATTCTCCTGTTTTCTGTCTAAATTGAGCCAAATCCGCAACCGACAACTCTGGCTCGGTTCTATAAAATTGCTTATGAAATCTACCCTCTCATTCGTCCCAATCTCGGACGGAATTAGCAGGTAAACTTGTATACCAGGTGAAGGCAGTCTTGGTCAATGAAGTATTGAATAACCTTAATTTTAGAAAAGGATCTGCCGCCGCTTCACGGCATTGAGCTGTAAATCGAGCGACATGTTCGACTGTATTTTCGGTCTCATAGCCGAAAAATTTGTCAAATTTCGGCATCTTCGAATTTGCCGGATATGGATGTTCTACATCTATATTAGCAGGATATGGTGATCTGAATATAGGCCGCATTGCCAGCCTTGTGCCTACTCCGAAAGTATTCCGGATAGCTTCTTCTATTTGTGCATATATCTCATTATTAATTCCCTGCAAAGGGGCTTGCGCTGGCACTGGGTTCGGTGGTTGTTGAACACCAAGATTCTGTACTAAGGGGTTAACCCCTTGTACATTCGGAGCCTGCCCCCTAGCCCCTACATTTTGGGGCTGGTAGGCTGCAACTGGAGGGGGTGGAGGTAACCCCCAAGCCACTTCCGGCTGTTGACCGGTGTTACCAACAACCGGTCTATAAGCCGCTTGATACTGTGCCCCATGGTATTGGGGCTGACCAACTGCCGGTATTACTGGATTCTGTAACACCGGTGTTATCACAGGCGCTTGTAGGCCTGCTATCGGCTGTTCATTCCGAGCTAACAACTGTCCTATTCGGGCTATATTCTCGTTAGAGGCCGTGATTGCTGCCAAAATGGCATCCAACTGTGCAGTACTCGCATGACTATTTTGGTCCAAAGTTTGTAGGACCCGAGTCATTTAACCGAGCGCCTGGGTCAAACTAGGCTCATGTTGGCCAGATTGACCACTTGTTTCACCCTCAGCGGGCAAGACTGCTTGGCGCTCTATCATACTTTCTGAATTACTGGGCTGTTCACTCCCAGAATTTCTAGGGATAGCCCTATTACGAAGATTTATGGCGTTATCATCAGCCATGCTTTATATAAAATGCAAATTTACCTTAAATGTGTGAGTCCCACCGGGCGTGCCAAAAAATTGTTGGTGGCCGAAAGTCCCGACCCTTGACCCGGTCAAGTATTCTCCTCGGGAAGAGCGTCGGGATGATGAGCGGCCGCGGATGATGACCCTCGAAGTTTGCGCCCACGACGGATCAAGTGATTCGGCCGATGAGGGATCGAATCAGCCGGGTTCGAAGACCTCTGCAGTAAACTCGCTTCGGCAGGATGAACCGAATGGAGAGGGAAAGCCCAGAATTCGACTGAGAGATGAGCCGAATGGCTAGACAACTCGAGATTTGATCGGCAGGAAGAGTCGATGAAATGACTTTCTATTGAATAGCAAATGGGAAAAAGTACAAGCACAGGAGAGTAATGCCCGTAGGGCAGACAGACTCCAAGTATGAGAACAGGGGAGTGATGCCCGTAGGGCAGACAGACTCCGAGTATGCTAGATTACAGGAACTACTTCTAAGGAAAGCGGTAAATGCGAGAATAGAAAGATCCAGGAAAATAAAGATAGTCTTTTGTGCGCAGGGGCGAAGACCCTTTTTCAGGGTATCGTATGCCTATTTATAGAACCGCCCTTGCGTTAGTTATTGCTCTTGCACGATCAGCCACTATCTCCTGATTCGTAGAACCATCTTCGGCCGATCGGAACCGCTCATAACCGCTTGCGGTTGCTACGCTTTTTGAACAGACGCGGCTCATAGCTTCTGGCGCGTCTTGTATACTCCTGGTCCACCATTTTGACATGGGTCATGGACGTAGCCCTGGCTTGCCAGCTGTCCGCACCGAATTGGCTCAACAATTTTCATACTGGATTCAAACTATTAGTACTTTCTTAAAAAAGATATACTAATCTTTAACAATATGTCAACCCAAATGATTCCATAAGTTTGTAACAAACTCGACATTTCAAATATAAAATATAAAATATTTTCGAAATATTACAAATTTTAAACCAAAAGATCCTAAATATAATACGAAAATTTAGCTCATTAATTAGTGAAGGCGGGGATCTAATTCATTAACTTGGCTTTGGTAAAATTATTGCTAGTTTTCAAAAATAATTTTTAATATTTTATATTCAACATTTATCCTCATATTTTATTTGAGACTTTTTGCTAGATCAAACATGTGGATTTGAACTAAATGAGAGAAAATTAAATAAAGCTAAGAACATGCTAAAATTCGAATCAAGACTTTACATTTTGATATATACTATGTTTTTCGAAAAAAAAAAAATGCTACTACTAGCTACTCCTGCCTTCGACTAGAATACTTGTCTTTCGAAAATCGCCTGATAGTTGGAAGATATAATATTGTTGTTCTTGTGAAAGAGGGGACTTTACTCTAATGATCTGTGCAGTACAAATCAGAATTCGACTTTTCTTATAAGCTCAAATTTTATTTGAAAATTGAATTGTGATAACTTAATTCTAATAATTTCGACCGGTCCTTCAAAAAAAATTCAAAACAGAATCCTGTTAAATTGGCTGAATTTTTTTTTTTAGAGAGAAAGATAACATGCTATCCACTTCGTTTATTTCATTTAGAAATAAATTTAGCTGGAAATGTGAATCAACTAGGATTCGAATTTGGATCTCGGGTACTAATCATTAAGCCCTTTTGCCACTTGCACTAGGAACGGTCGGTATTGGCTGAAATATTATGCTAACAACTATACACATGTATGTTTAGAAATTTTAGAGAGTTTTTTATGTGTTTTTTTAATTTTCTCTTTTGAAAAGTTATTGTAGAAAAATTTCCATAGTGAGAGAGAACATTTTCCTATACGTTACAAGACGTTCAAGTCACGTTCTAATTGGAACTTCAGAAACAAACTAAAAGCCATTATTAGCTGTCTAGATAATGACGGACAGGTCAATATAAAAGTCAGTGAATGTACTTAATTACTCTCGGCGATATAACTTTCAAAATCTAACCAACATTTCATATGGTTAAGGGGCCGTTTGGTCCACGTAAAATTATAAAAAATAATTTTTGATGAAAAAAAAAAATTCAAAAAAAATAAATTTTACGCTTGTGTTTGATTTGTACGAAAAAAAAAAAATTATCACGATTGTATAATTGAAATAAAAATGAAAGAAAAAGATAAATAAAAAAATATTATATATATTTTTTCCTATTCAATATATTAAATATTATTAATATATAATAATTATCATACTATATATATTAGAAAAAATGAATTAAAAAAATATTTGTACATTCTTTTTGGTCATTTGAAAAATTAAATTTGTTTTATTAATTTATTTATATATATATTGTATTATTTAACAAGTATTAAAATCTATGCAATATTACAATATCATAGTTTATTAATAGGTAATATGTTAATAAAAATATATTAAATTTATATGTAATATATATTATTCGTATTATCATATTACAATACATTACAAATATAATATATATTTAATATTATTAAATTTTTATAATAGTGCAATCATTACGTGGCTTTTGGTTTGGGCAATTCATGCCGTTCATGAGGTTGGATGCTTCCTCGTGGACCGTATGGGATTTTTGTGCATAGACTTGGTATGCCGTGTTTTTGGGTGCAAAAGTTTTTATTTTTTGATTGGTTTGAGCGGAAAATAAAAAGATGATTTTTTTGAGAATCTGTAAAATTATTTTACAAAAAATCTCTTTTACAAGCAACCAAATAACTGAAAATAGATTTTTCAAACTGAAAATAATTTTCGTCCTGCTTTTATAGCAAATCAAACACTCGCTAACTGATTGTCTCTTTACAGAAAAGTGAGTTTGACGAGAGCCATTGTGAAAAATTTAGGCACCATAATTATGCCCTAACCGCTACTTAAATGATGGAAATTTAACCGATTTAATATAATGGTGTGAGATAAGAGATAAAAATTTAACTTACTAGATAGAATACGAAAATTTAATCCATTAAATATTTTAGGTAGAAATCAAATTAGTGACCTGAGGTTCAAATATCAAAAGAATCATATCTTTAATATTTTATATTCAATACTTTTCTCATGTGAATTCAAATAATTTTATAGGTGCAAAATATAAAGTTGATAAATAAGAAAAAATTAAATAAAGTTAGGAACTAAACAAGATTCAAACTTAGAATTTAGTGTTCTAATACTGTATTTTCTGGAATAAATATATAATGTAGAATTTCAACCCATGAGATTTTGGAAGTAGGGATTGAACTAACAAACGCATGAAACATATAGAATGAAGGATAGTATAGACTTTGAATCCGAACTTATACATGTTATTACAAATGGAGGAAAAATACTTACCTTAGCCCCTGTTGGATGCCGAATTTTCCAACCCTTGACCCGGTCAAAGATTCTCCTCGGAAAGCGCGTCGGGGTGAGGAACGGCTGCGGATAGTGCCCTCGAAGTTTGCGCCCTACGACAGATCAAGTGATTCGGCTGACGAGGGATCGAGCCAGCCGGATCCGAAAATCTTCACTATAAAACTGGTTCAGCTGGAGGAGCCGAATGTATAAACTGTGCAGGTATCAATGTCGGCAGAAGAGCCGAATGGAAGAAGTACACAGTAACTGGTCGGCTGAAAGAGCCGAATAAATTAAATACACAATGACTGGTCGGCTGAAAAAGCCGAATGCCTAAATATATATTTAATAATAAAAAAGAGTGTGCCCGAATGACATACAGACTCAGAAATATAGTTTACAATATAGTGATGCCCGTGGGGCAGACAGACTCCAGAGTTCTACTTAGCGAACTACTCCTAGGAAAGCAGTAAATGCGGAAAAAAAAAAATTACATTTAAACTATTCCTAGAAAAATAATAAAATGCAGAGGAAATAAGGATGGTCTTCTCATTCAGGATGAAGAAAGACCCCTATTGCAGGTTTTGAAATTACTATTTATAGTAACATCAACCCACATTATTGATTGGTTAGGGGAGTGGTTGTAACCATGATCGTGGAAGTTACGCCCCACTTTCATGGAAGTTACGTCCCACTTCACATGAAAGTTATGCCCCACTTCGCATGAAAGTTACGCCCCACTTCTCAACAGTTCCCGCCCAAAACCTTCAGGCGCCTTATTGCCGACTTCTGGTGTATCACGTGTCCTTATTGACTCATACGTGAGTTAAGTCGGTATGTTAATTTCAATTTTGGCATCGACAGCCCCGTTTGGATATCTCTAAAAACGTAGCATAATTAAACTATACTATACTGATAGAAAAATTATCCTATGAAGCGTTTGAAAGAAAATTTTATAATTTAATTTATATTCAAATTTTTAAATTCAAATTTTAAAATTTGAATTTTAAATTTTAAATATCAAAAGTTTAAATTTTATAATTTCAAAATTTAAATGTCAAATTTTAAATTTTAAATTTTCTAATTCTATAAATTCAAATTTTAATTTTTGAATATCAAATTTTACATTTTAGTTTTCAAATAATAAATTTCAAATTTTAAAATTTCTAATTTATAATTTAAATTTTTAATTCTCAAATTTCATTTGGATCAAAACTACAGTTTATAAATTTCGTGAAAATTTTTTACTGTACATCCAAACAGGCCCTAAATGTTTTTTTTGATCTAACTAGAGTTTCTATAAAAATTTTTTGATAAAGTCAAAGTTTTTGATCCATGCTNTTTTTTTACTTTTAAATTTTAAATTTTAAATTTTAAATTTTAATTTTTTATTTTAAAATTTTAAATTTCAAATTTTTAAAAATTAAATTTAGATTTTTATTATTTTAATTTTTAATTTCAAATTTCACATATCAAATTTTAAATTTTAAATTTTCATTGAAATTTTAAATTTTAAATTTTAACTTTTAATTTTAAAATTTAGAGAAATCCCGTAAAATTGTACATTGCGTATCCAAACAATTTAAAATTTGTATCCGTGGAATTTTTTAGAGTTACAGGATTTCCTATTTTATTTAGAACGAAACTGCAGTTTATAAATTCCGTGGATTCAATTTATGAATTATATTCTAGAAACTTAAAAATATTGGTGCCATCAGGTAGTCCTGTTGCATCTTCTCTAGGAATTGAGATAGCGATGTAGTAGTACCACCTGTATATTTTGACTATATTTTCAAGTAGTACTTCTGTACAAGTTGACGGAAGGATTCAAATGCTAGCCCATCAAATATTAAAATTGATCAAAATTTCTCAGTGAGCACCAATAAAAATATGTAATTTTTTTTTTCTACCACATGCTCAATGCCCCAGCAGGCAGGAAGTTTTAATCTTTATTCTATTGCTTTAACTTTCATTTGAGACTGTATTGTGATTATTGACTAACCACATATTATTCTCCATTTACATCAAATCAAATAATCTGTGTCAGGTTTTGTACATTAAGTCGGTCCTATTTGGCCTCTATTTATTACCCTTTTAAATTTTATTTTATAGTATTTTACCCTTATTTTTTGGCGCTAGCATTGACTTCAAGTCAACATATGATAGCTCCAAATTTTGTGTCCCATAAATGAAGAGTTATTGGAAAGTGAATAATATGTGAGTACTGTATAAATTTTAAATTTTGCTTAAAATAGGGTTTTTCTTATAATTCTTTTTGTTACTTTAGGCGAGTATTATAATTTTTTTAGTTATTCTCGGCTCGATCCGTATATTTAAGATTATTTAATAAAGATGAATATATTTTATTTTTAACTTTACTGATAATTTATTATTTTTAAATTTTTACTTTAGTAGCATCTATCCGCTTCAATGTGCAAGTCATTTCATAATTGATTTTTAAAAAATATTTGACTTGGGCCAGAAAAAAGAATAAGACAAATGAATCTCTTTATTTGATTAGCTAAATGTGAATTTGAGCCTCTTCAGTGTGCCCTTTAATATTTGTTATCTTTTCCTTGTATATTCCAAATATTTCTTCACCATATTTATATAATAATTTTTTTCTTCTATAGTTTTTTTCTTTCTTTTCGATNAAGAATAAGACAAATGAATCTCTTTATTTGATTAGCTAAATGTGAATTTGAGCCTCTTCAGTGTGCCCTTTAATATTTGTTATCTTTTCCTTGTAGAATAAAAATATTTCTTCACCATATTTATATAATAATTTTTTTCTTCTATAGTTTTTTTCTTTCTTTTCGATTTCTTTTATTATGTTATGGTGAGTTGTAATTTCATTATAAACGTCTCTAATATGTTTTTTATATTGTTAAATCTGATTAATATGGTTATATTTTTTTGTTTCTTCTTTACGTTTATATTTATTTATTAAAATATTTTTATTCATCGTATTGCACGGGTCACTATACTGTACCGTCCTAGGAAGGACCTCGGGTTGACTACAGTGTCAAGTCCAGTACGCGTTACACAAGACTTTTAAGTCGAGTCCAAATTGGCAACCTTAGGACCAAATTAAGCCATTACCTCTCTAGATAAAAACAAACGAGTCACTGAAAACGTGAATGTACTTATTTTCCACAAATCACTCCAAATTTGGACTCCAAAATCAAACCGACATTCATTGCGACTGCGCAGTTTGTCGGTCTACCGAATTGTGGACTTTGAAAAGAAATATGGTGAAAAATTAAGTTGAACCATGACTGTAGAAAAATAATTAGAGCCAAATTTTTTTTATTTAGGGTGCATTTGGTTCGAGCTATCTTTTTAAGATTTCTAATAATTCAGTAGGAATAAAAAAATACAACGATATTTGACTAAACGTACTAAGTAATTTAGTTGGTAATTCTGGATTTACTTGAAAATGAGATTTATTCCAAAATTCTTATCCCATTTCTTTGAAAGAATGTGAGTATCCTCATATTAATAGATTAGAATAATCATAATATGTCAAATTTTTTTCTTTATTGTTTTTCTCTACTCTCTAACCTCACATCTCTCTTTAAGCTTGTCTTTCTCTTTCTAAATTTTAACTCTCTTTCTCTCTCTAAGCTAAGATCTCTCTCTCCTATTTTTTCTAAAATCTCAATTCTCTCACTCTCTTTAATTTTGGCTCTATCTTTCTCCCTATTTCTTTGATTATACTCTCTCTAATCTATGTTCTCTCTATTTTTTTCTAAAAAGATGTTGAAATTTTTTATAGCATTATCTGAAACTAATTAATAAAACAAATATATTAATTATACTTTTTTAATCTTAAATAATCTGACTTAATAATATGACAGTACGAATCAAATATCGGAATGCCACATTCTTAATAATAAAATGAATAAAAGTAAAATTTTTGAACATTCTTTTATTTCTAGTAATCATTCATAGTGCAAACCAAATACGCCCTTAAGGTAAGATACACTATATATAAAAGCTACTGCTTAAGAGTACCGCTGCCAAAGAATATACTCCTACCTTGGACTAGAATACTAACCAATTAAATATAACTAGTGAAGACCCGCGCTACGCAGCGAGAAATTTAGATAAATTTTAAAAATTTTAAACTATATAGTAAATAGCACCGAAACGGATTAAAATTTAATTTTTAAATTTATTTTTTTAATTTTTGAATGGGATCTAAAATTATACGAAACAAAACAAAAAAGATTAGAAAAGAGAGGGAAAAGGGAAAAAAAATATTAGAAGAGGAAAGGAAAAAAAAAGAGAGGGAGGAGTGGGTCAACAGGTACAAAAATAGCGAAAAATTTATATAAATTACTATATATAATGAAATAAATAATTTAAGAAATAAATATTAAATTATATAAATATTAATAATATAATGCATATTATAAACAATATATACTATATATACTAATATATATTTATAATATAATAATATTATATATATATATATAATATATATATATATATATATATATATATATATAATATATATATATATATATATATATAAAAGAGAGAGAATGATAGGGAGGTCGGCGCGCCCAGCGCCGCGCCGCCCCCGTGCCCCCCGCCCCGCCTCCGCCCTCGCGCAGACCCGCCGCACGGCTTCGCCCCACGGCGCCTGCCCGCGCCCAGCTCCGCGACCCATCCGCCGCCCCCCCCCGCCGCCCGCCTCCGCCTTCACGCAGCCCATCCGCCACGGGAGAGGGGAAGAGAGGGAGAGAAGAAAGAGAGTCGATGGGAGGGAGAGGAAAAGAATGACGGGGGGAGAGAGGAAGAGATCCGGGGGGGAGGGGGGATAAGAGGGGAAGAGAGGGGGAGACCTGCGCCCGCACCCGCCGGGCGCGGGTCGCCCGCACCCGCACCCGCGCCCGCACCCGCCGGGCGCGGGTTGCGCGCTCGTGGGGAGGAGAGAGAGGTGGGGAGCCGGGGTCTCTCTCTCTCCCTCTGCTCTCTCTCTCTCTGTTGCCCCCTCTCTCCTTCTGCTCTCCCCCCTCTCTCTCTCTCTCTCTCCCTCTCTCACTTGTGGGGCCTGCCATATGTGGGAGGCCCGCACCCCCCGCACGCGCTCTCTCTCTCTCCCTCTCTCTGCTCGCACTCTCTCTCCCTCTGTTCTCTCTCTCCCCCTCTCTCTGTATACTCTCTCTCTTTCCTCCCTCTGTTCTCTCTCTCTCCCCCTCTCTCTCTCTCTCGCGAGGCCCCCGCAAAACGCGGGGAGCTCGCCGTAGGAACTCTCGATTCAAGAGTTATATAGATATAGATGGTGTGAGGTAAGAGAAAAATTTAACTTACCGGATATACTACGAAAATTCAACCCATTAAATTTAGGGTTAATTGTATACAGGATTTCGCAAACCATGGTTAGTTAATTCGCGAATAATTCGCAAATTATTCGCAAATTTTTGAAGATACGAATTAAACAGCCGTTTTCGTATTTTTTTTCAAAAAAATCGAAAAAAAAATGCGTTTTTTTCGTCAAAAATAATTATTCGCGAATTATTCGCGATTCGCGAATGATTCGCCCAAAAAACCGGTGCTCGTGGGTGTGGACTCGCGGCCGCGGGTCACGTCGTCACCACTCACGCCGCCGAACTCGTCCGTGTCGTCGTCGTCATCCTCCTCCGCCGCCCTGGCCGGCGCCGNATATATATATATATATATATATATATATATATAGTTGAGATAGAATACTATCGATAGCAAACGAGCTTCGTTGCCGCCCATTTGTTTTTGATGATGAAGCCTTCAAATCGACGATTGACATAGTTGAACATGATCTATACCGCTTGAAGTGTTTAGAAATCAAATTTCATATATTTCCAATATTGTTTTCTTATCCATCGAGTGGACACAAAAATGAACGATTGAAAATAAATTTTCTTTAAAAAATGATGATATGTAATAACCGAGATTTCTAGTAATAAAAATTAAACCCTTTGTTGACAATGTTTTTATGTGTAATATAATTACATAAGCACTCATCAAATTTTAGGTGAAAACGAGTTAAGATGGAGAAGTTATACGACTTGAACAGATAACTTAAAGTGAATAGTAACTCCGGCTTTCCGGAGAAGCCAGTGAGTAGAAGACGGTTCTGGTGCGCATTGGACTCCGATCATAGCGCTCCAATAGCTCGTTTCGAACGGTTCGACCATTCTGGACCCAATGACACTGACGAAATTGGATTCTGATGCACGGTTGTCGAGAAAAAGGGGTTTGATTGGTTTCACATGTAGTAATATAAGTGGCTACATAGTGAAAACAAAAGAGGGATGGTTTTGACGCAAATCGAAAACCAAATCGGATAAAGTAAGATGCTAGATTCGATGCCCCAGTCGTGCTGAACGCGCTGGGGCAATCCGTTCGGAAATCCGATGGACGGATCTTCGAAAATCGTGAAAAGTCCGCTGAGAGGTCAATTTGGCAAAATCAATTAATCGCAAAAGGACCCTATATTTTATGCGCCGTTTCACGAGATTTCGAATGTCGAGGGGCTGGCATGCAAGTTACACATGCGGGCAGGGGCAGGATTATAATTATTTGACTTTGAAGGGGTTCCTCGCAAAATGACACCTTGTATAAAAGTGGCGTCTAGGGTTTTCCATGGTTCTTTGGCTGCCTACGTTCACCTAGCTAACCCTAGCCGCCCCACCTACACCTTGCCCTGCCTATACGCACACCCGGACTGCCGGTGAGCAGCTACGGCCGCCGGAAAAGCCACCCCGGCCTCCCATCAACTCCTCGTTAGACCCACCTCGCCACCAGCTCAGTTGTTGTGCTCGGGGAGGCATCAAAGCCCGAGCTTCAACATCCCCTGGCTGAGGCCCATCCCTAGCGCCGTCCCCGCCGGCCTCCGCCGTCCCCGCGCGCCGTCGGAGCCACCCTAGCTCCCTACGGCTAGCTGCAGTCACCCAGGCTGAGTCTAGGTGATCTCTGCCTTCGCGCGCCGCCGCTGCTCCCCGCCGCCGCTCCCCGCCGGCCGCGCCGCCCTCGCATCTCTGGCGACCTCCCGCTCGCCATCCCGGCCATCCCCGTGGACCGCCGGCCGCCGCTTGTGCACCTTGCAGCCGCCCTGGGTTGGTGCGGGCCGAGGCCGAGTCACCACGACCACCGTGCGTCGCCGCCGCCCGCTGCGGGGCGCACCGCTTTTCCATCAGCCTTCGCCGACGGATCGCAGTCGCCCCGAGCTCCTCCGGCTGCCACCTCGCCACCAAGAGCCCTTGAACCCAAAAGCTATTGGCGGAATTGATCTCCTCCGCCGCGCCACTGGTTGCCTCCCGTTGCCGACCGGCGCCTGCCCCGGACCCCTCCGACTGGCCGCACCATTCCCCGACCCGAACGCCCGTCGTCCGACCGCCGGCGACCATCCTAGCTCCCTCGGGTCTGGTAAGCAGTAAATTAGTCTATAGCGTACTGTTTGAGGGTTCCGGTCACCTTTCCGGTGATCCAATGACTCCCCGACACCCCGAAAAGTGAGCACGATGATCTATGATTCGTGCTGAACATCGTGCCCACCTCCGACAAGGACAGAGATGCCCTGGATTGTGCATTAATGGCAATCTTACCGTTGTGCGCGCTGTTTCACTGAGTTTCGTGTCGCTCGTGCGCGTGCCACAGTGGCCGGCAGTTCTCCAAAAGGTGAGCATGGCCTCCGGCACGCTGAAACCTATCAGCGAGCGTGACGGTTTGCCGAATCTATCTCTGGTTTGTGTGCACAGTCCAGAAAAGCCTAGAAATCACATAAAATGATGTGATTTCATATATCGGTAAGGGCTTTTAGGGTTTTTGCTTCGATGTAGCTGATGTTGGCAGCAAGGGTAGGCTGAGAATAACCTCTGGACTGATCGTCCAAGGCCCCAATCCTTTGCGAAAATCGAAAAGTGATTTTCGGGGCGTTTTTCGGCGAAATCCGCCAATAGAACACGTCTTCGATTCAGAATTCATCCGACGGCGCCTCGTGGTTGATTGTAGTGTCACTAAGCCTTGTTGGCTTGTCACCCGTGTCGTTTCGAGGGTCCAGAAACGACGGCTGAGCGACGGCGGATTCCGGTGCCGAAATAGACACTTCCGGAAACCCGAATCGGAACGATTATCGACGATAATCGTTCCGCATCGTGGTAGCGTCTTTGCTGCCTTGTCACACTAAAATAGGTGTTTAGCGGCAGCGAGCAACTCATATGATGAGTTGGGTAGTTCCGGGACGGTTCGTGGGTCCCGGCGGAGTCCCGGTGCAGTTTTTTTGTAACTTCTGGTGAGTTCGGCAATCGGTTTTGGGAAACCGATTCCCGAGGGGCTATGATTGTGGGATTGTGAGTTAGCGATATGTGTTAGTGGGTTAGGTTCTAACCCGGTGGACTTTTCGTAGGTTCGGTTGCACCGTCTTCACAGTCGATAGATTTTCGTCAGACACGTACAGGTGGGTACTTCGATCCGACGTCGGTACAGTGGTGCACGCTCGGTGACGTTTCCTTTACCCTTGTTGTTTATATCATTTACCTTATACATGTTGAGCCTTGCACCCATGCTATTTCCTTATTTACTCTACTTAGTTGTTTCCAGGTATAGTATCATGTGTAGGAGTGGAGTAGACTTTATCTGTATATGATATCTGTGACCTGGTCGGTCGGTTCTCCTATTTGCATCTGTGACCTGGTTGGTCGGTTCTCCTATTTGCATCTATGATTTGGTTGGTCTGTTCTCCTATATGATCTCCATGACCTGGTTGGTAGACGTTGCATCTCCTATACTTATGACCTAGTTGGTTGATTTGATTACATGATGACCCATGTGGTTGGTGTGCCCTGGGGGGCAGGATTGTCGGCTGGTTGCCGACGGTTGATCATTGAGCATATTGCATTGATCGCCCGATACTCGTCGCATTTCACGAACACTGGCAGTCTGATCCACCGCAAGAGGTGTTCTTTTCCGAAAAAGTGGTTGCAGGTGTCAACCCGTGAGCCCTAGAGGGGTTATATGCATGGTAGAGTAGTAGTGGCACTGGCTTAAGGTTTGCGGTGCGGACCAAGAGAGCATTGGTTTCAGATTAGGTACTTTTGGACTGATTGTCCCGTTGATGCATGCATACAATAGCTGTAGTGGTTTATCTATACACATTTCATTACTTGTTTATCTTAGCTACTGTACTACCATTATCCATATCCTTGTTTATCTCCGTGACTAGTGAGTACCCCTCGCCCTCGTCGGCTTGCGGTACCCACTGGGAGGGGAGATATGTTTACATATTCTCACCCCCCGCCCCTATTACAGGTGACGTCGCAGGTCCGAGTGGGACAGCTGGTGAGGAGCGTGTCTAGCGTACGATAGAGCTCCGTCCCGTGTCGGTTATTCCTTTACCCTTCATGCTTGAATAAATAACTTAGACATATTATGGTTCAGTTTTGTTATATTATTTGAATATCCGAGTTTTCAGTTGGATTTATGATGTAATAAAAAGGATTTGTGGATTTCAAATGTTGAATGATTTTCTACCCCTCGTGGTAGCGTTTCTAAAAGATAAAAGTTCCCGTGTAGGGAACAGTTTTTAAAAGGGTTTTCTATGGATTTGGTATCTTAGTATTTCAAAACCTGTTTCTGGGTTGGAAACGTTTTAACTGATAGATGTAGATTTATGTTTAAATATTGAATGTATAACTGTGATGTGAATGGTGAATGAATGATCGTATAGTTGTTTCTATATTCATTTAGTTGTGATTGTTTCCTGTTTACTTGTTGTACTTGTGCGACGCCGTGCAAATATAGGGGAGACTCTATCTGTGTGACCAGTGAACTTTCTGTATTTGTGGCAGATCTGGCATACCCTGGGGTCAGATCTTTAAAAAAAAAAATTTCTAGCTATTTTCGCTGTGTTTTCAAACAAAATGGACCCCGGGGCGTGACATGATAGGAGTTTTGTAATTAAGATCAAGAGTATAGATCTTGTTTTAAATAGTTTAAAGAATTTTCTAAAAAAAATTTAATTGATTTGGATATCTTTACGCCGTTAAACGAGAAAATGCTCATATCGACCATTAAAATTACAAATTTTGAAACCCTTTGATCATTAGGCAAATGATGTCGAAAGATTTGAAATTTGATTTCTAAACACTTCAAGTGGTACAGATCATGTTCAACGGTGCCGATCATCGATTTGGAGGCTCAATCATCGAAAACAAATGGGTGGCAACGAAGTCCGTTTGCTATCGATAGTATTCTAGCTCAACTCTCTCTCTCTCTCTCTATATATATATATATACATATATACATACATACATACATACATACATATGTGTATGTATGTATGTATGTATGTATGTATGTATGTATGTACATACATACATACATACATACATACATACATACATATATAATAACATACAATGTTATGTATGATATATATATACATACATACATACATATATTATACATACATACATGTATGTATGTATATATGTAGTAGTGTATGTATATATATATATATATATATATATATATATAATATCAATATATAATATATATATGATAATATATATATATATATATTATATATATATAAAGGGTGGAAATGGAGTATAGGGAGACAACTATTTATAAAAGTTAGTAACCGGACTTCTATATTATAATATATATAGAGAGAGAGAGAGAGAGAAGAGAGAGAGAGAGAGAGAGAGAGGACGTCGGCTACTTATACTCTTATGAGTACGATCGCCCTCGTACTCATTAAGTTGTTTTCGATGATAGAAAACTTCCAAATGACGATATACCGTTAAAATATCTAGACCATTTAAAACTTCTATTAAATTAAATTTATAATTTTCGATATCATTTACCTTACGATGGTCAAACGGTACAAAATTGACAATTTTTTAACGCGGTATGAGATATTTGGATAAGCATTAACGGTGAAAAAGGAATCGAAATAGGTTGAATTTTTGATAAAATTTTATTCACTGACCTAATAAAGTCAATAACTCCGATCTTAAATTGAAGGATCCGATCATTCATTTTTAGGATGTCATTCGTTTAACCGTCATTTTATACTCGCTGATGACTTATAATTGATTTCGAAATTTATGAATTTATTGTCTAGAAGTTTTAAATACTCAGATCTGTTTAACGCGCCGTCTGTGGATCGTCGATCAAAAACTCCCAACATCGAAACAACTTATGAGTAGTAAGGTTCTTATACTCATAAGAGTATAGTAGCCCTACTCTCTCTTTTCTCTCTTCTCTCTCTCTCTCTTTCTCTCTCTCTCTCTTATCTATCTATCTATCTATCTATCTATTATCTATATATATAATAAATATATATATATATATATATATATATATTATATATATATATATTCATTTATTATATATAGTATTTTATTTTTATATAAAAATATTATTATATAATATTTTATTTATAAATTTATAATTATTTATTAATATTTCTAAATATATAACTCTTATATATTATTAATATATATTTATTATAATTTTAAATATATTTAATCTATATATAAAAATTATAATAATAATATATGTAGTATATTAATTATTATATATTTATTATATAGCCAAATTTTTTATCCCTAATTTTTAATTGGTGAATGTATAATATCCGTATAAATCACGTATCTGAATAGTTGCCGAATCCGTTTTTTAGTCGTATTTTTCAACGAATTTGAAAATTAAAAGATGAATTTTATCTAAATTATACCCGTACTGAATTTTTGTCGAATCCGAATTAACTATGCCGCAAACATGGTGAATAGCAGATATATTCCTGCAAAGTTCAACTTTCATAAGTTATCCCTGCAAAAGTCCTAATGTATTCAGATATGTTCCTGCCGTTAGGTTCCGTTAAAGAAATTTAATTAACCACGGTTAAAATGCTTTACCATAGTTAATTAATAAGGTAAATTGACAATTTTACCATTCTTCTTCTTCCTCTTCCTCTTCATCTTCTTTCTCTTCCTCTTCCCCTTCTTCTTCTTCTTCTTCTTCCTTCTCCTTTTCCTCATCTTTCTTCGAATCGGCCGCATCTTCGCCCTCTGCCTCGTCGCTGCGGGCCTCAGCCTTGTCCTAGTCGGCCGCAACTCCGACAAGCTCCATGCCACTGCCGCCACCGCCGCCACCCGCTTTGGCAGCCTGAAAAGGAAGAGAATGGAGAAAAGGGACATTTGTGAGGGTATTTTTGTAAATATATACCAGCTGAAGCTTTTGGAAGGACATATTTGTGAGGGCAAAAAGGTCATTTCACGAACCTACTGTTAAAAAATAAACAGTTCTCTAACGGGTGCTAACCAGAGGGATATATCTGAATACATTAGGACTTTTGTAGAGATAACTTATGAAAGTTGAACTTTGCAGGAATATATTTGCAATTCACTATATTTGCAGGGACCTGTATGCAATTAACCCTTAAATTTACTAGGCAAATAAAGTCAAAAAATTACAAAAATGAAATCCTCCGTACTTTCAAAAATATAGTAGCATATATATAGAGAGAGAGAATTAGTTTGGTATACTATTGGTAGCACGGAGGCCTCTGTGCTAAGTTTTTTCAATGATGCCGCTTCCAAATTGATGATCGGCTCCATTAAACTTGATCTATACTATTGAAAGTATTGAAAACAAAATTTCATAATTTTTCGACATTAATTGACTAGTAATAAAAAGGTCTCTAAATTGATAATTTTAATGGCCGATGTGATGCGTTTATAAATTTAACGGTATAAAACAATTCAAATATGATGAAATTTTTATAAATTTTTTTTTTTACTATTTAGAGTAAGATCAGTACCTCTGATTTTAAATTCAAGTCTTTTATCATTATTTTTTATAAGATTTTTATTTTCAATCATTCATTTTTAGACTACTGGTTTGATTGGTAAATAATGTCGAAAAATTATGAAATTTAGTTTTTCCAAAAACTTTCAATAGTGTAGATCAAATCTAACGAAGCCGATCGTCGATTGGGAAGCTGCATCATTGAAAACAACTTGGTAGTGTAGAGGCCTCCGTGCTACCGATAGTATATTAGCCGGACTATAGAGAGAGAGAGAGAGAGAGAGAGAGAGAGAGAGTTGAGCTGAAATGCTATAAGTAGCAAACGGGCTCCGTTGCCACTCATTTGTTTTCGATGATAGAGCCTTCAAATTGATGATTGACACTGTTGAACATGATTTATACCATTTGAAGTATTTAGAAATCAAATTTCACATCTTTTCGACATCATTGACCTAATGATCAAAGGGTTTTAAAATTTGTAATTTTAATGGTCGATATGAGGCGTTTTCTCGTTTAACGATGTAAAGTTATCCAAATCAATTGAATTTTGGTTAGAAAATTCTTTAAACTATTTAAAACAAAATCTATACTCTCGATCTTGATTACAAAATTTCTATCATCACTTTTTAGAAGATATTCATTTTCAACCGATCATTTTTACGCCCACTTAATGAACAAGAGAATAATATCGAAAAAGCATGAAATTTGATTTCTAGATATTTCAAGTGGTATAAATCATTTTCAATGGTACCAATCGTTGATTTGGAGGCTCCATCATAAAAAACAAAAGGGTGGCAACGGAGTCCGTTTGCTACTGATAGTATTCCGACTCAACTATATATATATATATATATATATATATTATATATATTATATAGTATTATATACTATTATATATATATAATATATATTGTATATGTGGCGGGCATAGTGATGCTTATGGAAGGCCACGGAGGGCTCCGAACCTTGCTTCCACTTTGTATTTCAATGTTCGGACTTTCGAATCGACGCTGCGCTCGTTAGAACTTGATCTAGAGTATTTGAAGTTTCTAGAAAATAATTGGCCGATTTTTTTGATATCATTGCCTAGTGATTCGAAGTGGCTCAAAAATCAACGGCCTGGAAAATAAAAAATCTTACAAAATATGATGCATATGACATTAAAAATTTAGATCAAGTTATTTGATCTTGTTTATGTATATGGTATAAAGAATTGTTCTTATCAAAATTTCCATGTGATTTGATATTTTACACATTAAACTATGCAACCGGCTCACCACGGCCGTTAAAATTATTGATTTGCAGACCCCTTCGATCACTAGCAAATGAAATCGAAAATCGCAAAATTTATTTTTCTAGAGGCTTACTTTCAAATATCCTATGATCAACTCTAATGGACGCACGTCGATTCGAAAGGTCTGAAATCGAAACAGCTGGAAGCACGGAGCGCCATCGTCGCCTTCCATAAGCCATACCAGACACCTCTATATATTATTATATAGAGAGAGAGAAGAGAGAGAGTTAGGCTACGATGCTATTAGGAGCACAGTAAAAGGGGGCCCTTTGTGTCTAACTTTCTAAACCACCCATCAAGTTTGAGGTGGTATTGAATGAGAGGGGAAGAAATATTGGAAAGAGAAAATTAAGCGTGGTTTAATTTCATTTTGCTTCTGAATTTCTCTTCAATATCTCTTACTCCCTTTTATTCTAACACCATCAAACTTGATGGGGTAGTTAGAAATTAGGAGCCACACAGGGCTGCTGTCCTCCTATAGCCACAGTTAGCCCTGGCTTGATATATATATATATATATATATATATATATATATATATATATGAGTAATGCTTCTATACTTTCTTTTTTTTCATTACCGATCATTCCCTCCCATTCAACGGTTCAGATTTAATTTTTTTTAAATTGTGACCTGCAATAGCAGGTCACTTTGGGAGAGGTACTAGTTACCAGATATCTCAAAAAAGAGTATTTTTGTCTTTTAATACATGAGCAATTTAGTCATTTTATCCCTAGTATATTATCAAAATTTTTATTCTCTCTTTGTTTCTTTTTTTTCTCTCTATCTTTCCTCTCATATTTTGACATTTCATATAAAAAAAGTTTCAAATTATTTGACAATAAGAACGTGAGATTATTTTGTGGACCAACTATGGATTTTGTCTAAATATCCATCTTGAATCCGACGCGAATCATATATAAAGTTTAATATTATATTCAAATTTATATTTTAAAATTTTAAATTTAATATAAAATATTTTAAAATATGGTAAAAAGAAATAATTGTTTCGAGTTCCGGTTTTCGGGTTTGGGTTCGGTTTTGGGTTTCGAAAAATTGATCAGTTTCGGGTTTAGATATGGATTTTTGAAATTCGTTGAGTTAAGAAATAGGTTTTGCGATTGTTAGTCAGGTTCGAATTCAAAGTCATGACCATTTTTTCTGAACAGTAATCCTAATATTTTTAATTTTTATATCTAAAATTATGTTTAAAATATTCATTAGCTCTAACTGTTAAAATGTCATTTTGTTTAAAATGTTTATTATCTTTAACGGTTCCAAATTGTTCTTAATCTTATTCAGTTTAATAGCTTGAAATCGGATATTTGATAGAATAGTTTAAAATCTGATCAGTCAAATCAATCGGTTCAATCTGGTTTTTAAATATGTTGAATTTAAATATTTGCCCACATTCAATTTTTTAAAATTAGTAATACAAAATTAATGTCTAAGATGAATTCATAATTTTGTTAAACATATAAAATATGTTAAATTTAAATATTTACCAACATTACAATTTTTTTTAAATAATGATACAAAATTAATGTCTAAGATGAATTCATAATTTTGTTAAACATATAAAATATGTTAAATTTAAATATTTACCAACATTACAATTTTTTCTAAAATAATGATACAAAATTAATGTCTAAGTAGAACAATTCTAATTTTTTTTAACATATTAAATACATTTAATCTATAATTTTTTTTACCTGCATTCAAATTTTTTTAAATAAGTGATACAAAATTAATGTTTAAACTATAGAAATTTAAAAATTTCGTAAACATATTAAGTATGTTGAATTAAAATATTTATCAACATTACAAATTTTTTAAATAGTAATACAAAATTCCTCTAACTTAAATTTTAATTTTTAAATTTTAAATATTTATTATTTAATATTTAAATTCAATGTATTTAGAAATAGAACTATTTCTAAAATTCCTATAATTTTAATTAATGCCTAAATTTTTGAATCACTAAAATTTCTAAAGTAAATGCGTAAATTAATGCCTAATTAATGCCTAAATTAGGGTAATCAATCAATTTCCCAAATTAGTGCAAATTAATGCATAAATTTAGGATATTAATTAAAAGTTTTTTTTAAATGTTGCATACTTTAATTACCAAAATAACCTCGCATAATATATAACCCTTTTAATGCCTAAATTAATGCCTAATTAATGCCTAAATTAGGGTAATCAATCAATTTCCCAAATTAGTGCAAATTAATGCATAAATTTAGGATATTAATTAAAAGTTTTTTTTAAATGTTGCATACTTTAATTACCAAAATAACCTCGCATAATATATAACCCTTTTAATGCCTAAATTAATGCCTAATTAATGCCTAAATTAGGGTAATCAATCAATTTCCCAAATTAGTGCAAATTAATGCATAAATTTAGGATATTAATTAAAAGTTTTTTTTAAATGTTGCATACTTTAATTACCAAAATAACCTCGCATAATATATAACCCTTTTAATGCCTAAATTAATNACGTCGGGAGAGTGTCGGGACAAGTCCGAGTCGCGTTGGCGCGAAATGGACGCCGAACGGACTCAGTGGAGACGCGAGGGCATGAGTTAGCACGGGAATCTGCAAAATGTAGATTTTCTGCTTGCTGTACCGGTACAACCATCAAGGCGTACCGGTACATTTTGTTGTACCGGTACAACATCAGAGGTGTACCGGTACACAGTGCATGTCTCCGCGCAGACTGCTCTCGGGTTGCCATTTGTACCGGTACAAATGCCCGTGTACCGGTACACCCGGGGTAGGTGAGGGACTGTTTGGTCTTTGGCTACCTCGTTGCTTTCACCCTACCTACTCCCTCTACATAAGTGTAGAGAGGGAGAGAGACAGGGCGTTGCTGGTCTTCTTCCCCTTCTTCACTGAGGAGCCCATTTTGCATCAAGTCCCTTCAATTGCGTCCAATTTCCTCAATTTGAAGGTGGTGGAGTGCTGATTTTGCAGTTTTCCAGCAGCGACCGTCAGTGTTTCGGCTTGTGTGCGACATAGGAAGCTCCGTTTTTTACGAAACTTGGTTTGCTGGATTCTAAACTTCAAGAGGAATCGGTGGAGCCCAATTTCACTGAATTTGGTGGAGGTTAGTATGGTCGAATTATGAGTTTTCTGGACTGCTGCCACAGTGAAGCTGATTTTGAGCTTATTTGATGTTCTTCAATGCTATCTTTGGAAGCAGTGGACTTTTGGACCTGAGACTCACCCTCTATCATTATTCACTGGATTTGGGACTGTCCTCACCTGATTTGGAGATCTTTAGATGAGTTTTGACATTGAAGTTGGGTGAATTTTTAAGCTTAAGTGCTGAAATTGTGGAATTGGTGTATTTTAATGGATTTTGATGATCAGATCTTGATTGTGGATCATTGCCGGCTGAGAATAGGTGCGGCTGGTTCCGACAGGGTGTTCTGCAGCTAAGTGATCTCCTTGCTGCCAGGATTTAGCTTTTGAGGTGAGTGTTTCATCGGTTTTGCTCCTACGTGCATGTTAGTCGTCGTGTATGATTGTCGGTTCTGGTATATCATGCTAAATTTCATTGATTAGCATCTTGGCTGTAATATGAATGTTGAAGCATGCTGAAACAAGTACTTACATTATACCTGTTGGACTTGGAAACTGACTTAGGAGAAAACCAGCGTTTTGAACCTGTCATATGCTTAAACTACTTGATTTAGCTCTAGGAGCCGTTGTATTTTGTATCGCCGCAGTATCGACGCGGTGGATACCCCAGGTAGTTTAGATCTCTGTTACGCTTGTATTGGGATGCCGAGTGTATTTTTACAGTAGTGTTCAGACTGTTCCGGACTGTTAGGGGCTGTTGGGGTTGACGGCGGACCCAGATTTCTGCTTTTGGTCTCAGATTGTGCCGAGGACACGTGGGTTTAGTTTCTAGACCTATTTTGACCTATCTACTTGACTTGGGCTTGTGAGAACCTGATTGAGCTCGACAGAGAAACGCTTGCATACTCGGTTGGATAGTTCCCATGAGTGCCACTCCGGAGGCGGGCGTTGTACTTTTGCGTTGGTGTCGTTCGTGCAGGTTGGACTCGCTCTCCACTGACTGCTTAGTGTGGAGGTAGCTGTATAGTCGCAACCGGGCGGGACGGGTGTGTTCACAGTCCGAGGGACGGATATGTTTACAGTCTTTTTTGAGATTGGGTCCGAGATGACTTTGTTCTACAGATGATTAGATTTAGAGCATGATAGTATAGTGTCATTTAATTGTAGATTTATTTCAGCTTTCCTTACTATTTCTTCTTATTCCTTAGACTTAGTGGGTGGACCGATGAGTTTGAGGGCGGTACCCACTGAGGACTACTTGTTTTTACAATAGTTCTCACGCCCTGTTGCTCACTTTCGTTTTGCAGAGCCGTCGTCTTCGGCTGCTGCTGCTGCTTATCCTGATCGTGGCAAGAGCGTTGCCAGTTAGAGCCCTTCCCTGTTGTTGCTATTCGAGAGGTTACCAACTGCAGGTAGTGCTAGTTTTTGAGTTTCTTATACATACTTGTTGTATCTCACTGGGCGAGCATTTTTGTATACCTGGATGTACGTATGTATATGGAACTTATTCCTGTTTATACCAGTTTTAGTCAAGCAACTCTATACTACTGGTTGTAGTATTGTATGTGTTACAGGTACAGCTACGCTTCGTATACAGAAAAATTTTCTTTGTGTACAGCGGATTTGTCGGCGTGCCCAGGGAACGTGTAATCCGGAGCGTGACATCAAAACCCGATTTTTCACTTTCCTCTCCTGTCATTTAAAAACCTACACTTTTTTCCCTTGTAAAATGAAAAATGTCAACAAAGGGAAATGTTGTGAACTGTGATGATAAAACAAACCATTTTGCCTCTCACCATTTTGCCCCTCACCATATTCACAGGAGAGAAGGCTGAGTGTCACGCCCCGGATTGCACTTTCCCCGGGCACGCCGACAAATCAACCGTATACAAAAAAATTTCTCCTGTATACGAAGCGAAAGCTGTACCTGTAAAATATACAATACTACAAATAGTAGTATAGAGTTGTTCGAATAAAACTGGTATAAACAGGAACAAATTTCATATACATACATACGTTCAGGTACACAAAAAGCTCGCGCAGCGAGATACAACAAGTATGTATAAGAAACTCAAAAACTAGCACTATCTGCAGCTGGTAACCTGTCGAACTGCAGTAACTAGGAAGGGCTCTAACTGGCAACGCCCTTGCCACGATCAGTCTCTGAGGAAGCAACAGCCGGAACAGCAGGCTCTATAGAAATATGATAACAACTGGGCGTGAGAACTACTATAAAAATAAGTAGTTCTCAGTGGGTACCATCGTAAACATCGTCGGTCTACCCACTAAGTCTACAGAAATGAGCAAGGATAGTATGAAATGCTGAAAGAAACTCTACAGCTACAAGACACTACACTATCATGCTCTACACTAACCAACCGTAGGAAGTGTCAATCTTGACCCAATAGAACTGGGACTGTAAGCCTACCCATTCCTTGGACTGTGAACACACCTGTCCCGCCTGGTTGCGACTATACAGCTACCTCCACTCTAAGCAATCCGTGGAGAGCAAGTCCAACCTGCACGAACGACACCAACGCGAAAGCACAGCGCCCGTCTCCGGAGTGGCACTTGTGGGAGCTACCCAGTCGAGTATGCAAGCGTATCTCTATCGAGCTCAATCAGGCTCTCACAAGTCAAAGTCAAGTAATAGGGTCCAACTGGTCTAACAACCAATAGGTCACGTGCCCTCAGCATAATTTGACGCCCAAAACGGCGATATAGATCCACCGTCAACCCCGACGGCACCGAACAGTCCGGAACAGTTTGAACGCTACTGTAAAAATACACTCGACATCCCAGCACGAGCATAACAGCTATCTAAACTACCTGAGGTATCTACCACGTTGATACTGCGGTGATACAAAATAACAACAGCTCCTAGAGCTAAATCAGGTAGTTTAAGCATGTGACATGTTCAAATCGTAGGTTTTCTCCTAAGTCAAATCCAAGTCAAACATGTGTAGATACCTAGTCACAGTATTAAGCTCCAATTCAGATTCTACAGTTAAACATGCCAAAATCTATGAATCGAGCAATTTCTATCAACGAAATAACATAAAAACACATGTCGACAATCTATATACTTAGAAGATAACCGACGATTAACCGACATCGATAGCTAATCCCAATCCGGCGCGACGTCGAGAACGGCGGAATCGCACCCTCGCCCGTCCTCCTCGCGATGCTATGATGACGAACGTACGCTCGAACAGCACCGCGACGCGACGTCGACGACGAACCAACCCACCCGAGCTCCTCCTTGTTCACGGCTAATGCTAGAGAGAGAGAGGAGAAGAAGCATGCAAAACTCCCTATCTTAGCCTCTCTACACATGTATCTAGCAATGGAAGGAAAGGGCGACACGTATGAGGCAAGGAATGACCAAATCCTCTCTCACCTATCTTGGCGTACCGGTACACGGGTAGTTGTACCGGTACAAATGGTAACCCGAGAGCAGCTGCGCAAAAATCTGGCGAAGTGTACCGGTACGCCCTGCTGGTTGTACCGGTACAGAAAGTGTACCGGTACACCTTGATGGTTGCACTGGTACAACAAGCAGAAAACCTGTAATTTGCAGATTTCCAAAGTAAGTCCTGCTCTCGTATCCCTGCTGAGTCTGTTTTGTGTCTATTTTGCGCCAACACGACTCAAACTTGTCCTGATACTCTCCAGAGCTGTCGACAAGCCTCTACTGCTGTACACCAGGGATACCACACCCTCCCCACTACAAAAAGTTTCGTCCTCGAAACTTAACACGTACCTCAACCCTGAGCATCAAACAAGTAGGGATAGGGCTCCCTCATCACTGTCTCTGGCTCCCAAGTCGCATTCGGCTCCTCGTGATTACTCCACTGCACTTTTACATACGGGATGACCCTATTGCGCAATTCTTTCGTCTCCCGAGCAAGAATCCGCAACGGTCGCTCCTCGTATCTCAGATCCTTGTCAATCTCTAGTGTAGTGAAGTCGATCACGTGAAAAGGATCGAAAACATATCTCCTCAAAGTCGAGACGTGGAACATATCATAAATGTCTGCTAGCCGTGGAGGTAGAGCAATCCTGTAGGCAACCGGTCCAACTCGCTCCAATATCTCAAAAGGGCCAACGAAACGTGGATTGAGCTTTCCACGTACTCCAAATCGACAAATCCCTCTGGACAGCGAAACTTTGAGAAATACATGATCTCCAACCTGAAACTCTAAGTCTCGTCTCTGGGTATCGGCATAGCTCTTCTGGCGGCTCCGGGATGTCAAAAGGTGTCGTCGAACAACTCTCACCTTTTTCCCAGCCTCTAGCAAGATCTCAGGCCTTAGTGTCTTCCTCTCACCCACATCACTCTAAAACAAAGGGGATCGATATCTGTGTCCCTACAACGCCTCAAACGAAGCCATCTGGATGCTCGTTTGATAGCTGTTGTTGTACGCAAACTCAGCGAGTCTCAAATGTCGATACCACCCTCCTCCAAAGTTCAGGACGCATGCCCTCAGTATGTCCTCTAAAGTCTGTATGGTCCTCTCTGACTGACCATCTGTCTGTGGGTGAAACGTCGTGTTGAAATGCAGCTGTGTACCCAAAGTTGTCTGAAGACTCCGCCAAAAATGCGGAACAAACCTCGGGTCCCTGTCCGATACAATCAACATCGGCATACCATGCAGCCTGACGATTTCATCTAGGTATAGCTGCGCGAGCCTCTCTCTGGACCAGGTGGTCTGAACTGGTAGGAAGTGAGCAGACTTAGTCAGTCTGTCCACTATCACCCAAATAGCATCGAAACCACCCTGTGCTCTCGGTAATCCCACGACGAAGTCCATCGTGATCTGCTCCCATTTCCACTCGGGTACTGGCAGACTCTGAAGTTTGCCAGCAGGTACCTGATGCTCGGACTTTACCTGTTGACAAGTTAGACACTGAGTAACAAATCTGCCAATGTCCCTCTTCATTCCATTCCACCAGAACTGTGCCTTCAAGTCCTTATATATCTTGGTTCCACCAGGGTGAACAGTATAAGGAGAACAATGAGCCTCTCTCAAAATATCCTCTCGGATCTCTAAACCCATGGCACACACAGTCGGTCCCTGTACCGCAGTACTCCTGAACTGTCTACTACAAAGCCCTCAGCCTGTCCCCTGTCTAACTGCTCTCGAATCCTCAACAAGTGTGGATCTCCACTCTGTTTCTCTCGGATCCTATCCAACAGAGTGGGCTGCAAGACTAAAGTCATCAGTCTCACAATAGACCCAGAAGACACTATCTCGAGCCTTAGCCGCTGCAGCTCCTCGAGTAACAGCCTCTGCTGTGTGATCATCAAACTCAGGCTTTGCACTGCCTCCTGCTCAACGCATCTGCCACCACATTCGCCCTACCGGGATGATACTGAATACTAACATCGTAGTCATTCAGTAATTCCAACCACCGGCGCTGCCTCAGGTTCAGCTTTCTCTGGGTGAACAGATACTTGAGACTTTTATGATCGGTAAGAACCTCGCAGTGCTCGCCATACAAGTAATGCCGCCACAACTTCAAAACAAAGACTACCGCGGCAAGCTCCAAGTCATGCGTGGGGTAATTCTTCTCATAATCCTTTAACTACCATGAAGCATAAGCAATTATCCTACCATGCTGCATCAGCACACAGCCCAGCCCGATGTGCGATGCATCACTGTAGATCACAAATCCTTCCCCCATCACAGTAAAGGCAAGGATAGGAGCTGACGTCAACCTCTGTCTTAACTAATCAAAGCTCCTCTGACAATCCTCACTCCAGATGAACCAAATCCCCTTTCGAGTCAATCGAGTGAGGGGTATGGAAAGCTTCACAAAGTCTTCCACAAACCGACGGTAATAACCAGCAAGTCCCAGGAAACTCCTCACCTTTGTCACCGTCGTCGGTCTGGGCCAATCTCGAATAGCATCGATTTTCTTCGGGTCCACTGCTACTCCCTCTGCAGAAATCACGTGCCCCAAGAAAGCAACCTCCCGCAACCAGAACTCGCACTTCTTCAACTTGGCATACAACTTCTTCTCTCGCAGAAGTTGTAGCACAGTCCTCAAGTGCTCCTCATGCTCGGCATCACTCCGGGAGTATATCAAAATATCGTCGATGAAGACTACCACAAATCTATCCAAGAACGGCTTGAACACCATGTTCATCAAATTCATAAATGCAGCAGGGATATTTGTCAATCTAAAAGGCATGACCGTAAACTCATAATGCCTATACCGAATCCGAAAAGCCGTCTTGGGAACATCCTCGGCCCTCACCCTCAGCTGGTGGTAACCGGACTGGAGATCAATCTTCGAGATGACATAAGATCCCTGCAGCTAATCAAACAGATCATCAATACGCGGCAAAGGATACATATTCTTGATGGTCACTTTATTCAGCTCTCGGTAATCAACACATAACCTAAGTGAACCATCCTTCTTCTTTACAAATAACACTGGTGCTCCCCAAGGCGACACACTGGGTCTCGCATACCCCTTATCCATCAGATCCTGAAGCTGCGCCTTTAGCTCTCTCAGCTCTGCCGGTGTCATTCGATAAGGTACCTTCGAGATTGGTGCAGTTCTTGAAACTACATCAATCACAAACTAAATCTCCCTCTCCGGCGGCAACGTCGTCAACTCCGAAAAAAATATATCCGAAAACTCGCGGACTATAGGGATATCCTCGAGTCCCGGCGCCGCTGTAGGTACCTCTACCACCGTCGCCAGAAAAGCAACACATCCCCTGCTCATCAGCTGTCGAGCCCTCGCCGAAGATATCCAGGTGGCAAACAATATACTCCTGCAGCCTCTGAAAGTAAACTCCTCCTGGCCTGGATCGCCGAACGTCACCATCCTCGCTCCACAGTCGATCGTACCATAATACCGCGCCAGCCAATCCATACCGAGCACTACGTTGAAGTCCTGCAACTGCCCTAAAATCGACAAGTCTGCGGGCATGATCCACGAGTCTAACTACACCAGACACGACGAACAACACTCTACAACCTGTAACACATGGTCGGAGATCTGCACCTCTCGTGACAATGCAACAATGCAAATACTCGACTAACAAAGGAGTGAGATGCACCAGTATCAAAAAGAGTACGAGCTCTAATGCAAGAAATCAAAATAATACCTGCCACCACTCGGTCGGCTACTGTAGAGTCCTCCACCTGAGCTGCATAGACACGGCCACTCGGTGCCTGCTGTCGCCGCTCACTCTGACGCGGCACAGATGCCTTATCCTCCTGGTGGTAACTCGGGGCTGCTCCAAAAGACTGCTGGAATGCTGGCTGAACTGAGGCTGTGGATGGTGCTGACGATGCTGCTCGAGGACAGGCTGATCTCATATGCCCGGGCTGACAGCAACTGTAACACCTCCCTCTCTCTGCTCGCACTGCCGGGGCCAGTGGGGTCCTCCACAGATCACACACTGCGGTGTCCTCGGTGGCTGTCCCTGTTGACGGGATTCCCCAGAACGCTGAAGCCCCGAAAACCCACGACCCTGAGAGCGTGATCGTGGCAGTCTCGGCGGATGCCTGCTGCTCGACTGTTCAGCATCATCTGAAAAGGGCCGCTTCCGGTCCTGACTCTGCCCCACCGCCTGAGTCCTCTCCCGAATGGCAACATCATGTCACGCCCCGTGGCCGATTTTAAAAGCCTTTTTAAAATTCATTACCATTTTGAAAACAGAGCTGCGGAAGACATGCCATTTTGTTTTTTAACTTGGCCCACGTGACGTACAGACTTGTCACAAATATAAAGTTCCTCTGTCCACTCGGATAGAGTCTACTTTGTATTTGCACGGCGTACCAACAGCTACATCAGGATCTCAACTACAATTTGCAATTACCAATCATCAATCAATTCATGATATGCAATAACATACAGTTATCGATCCTTAGAGATGATGCATGCCTCTAAGCACTCCTTACGCGCTGGATGATACAATGCACAATAGAACAATCATCCTATTTTAAAAGTGCTCCCCACCTGAAAGTTTTGTTTTTAAACTCTAATTCGATCAGTCATAAAACAATCGAAAATTTTTTAAAAAAATTATTTTCCACTCGAAAACTCTATTTTGAAAACCGACTACCTCGAGGGGTAGAAAACAACGATGTGTAAATATACGAAAATTCGATATCCATAAAACCAACATCCAGATCCACAAACCTCTGTTCAAATGCATAAATAACGAAAACATCCATAACTAAAATCAGTTCACAACATTCAAGCAATCAGAGGATTATCTAACCGAACCATTTATTTAAACTACTAAAAGCAGGAATGAAATAACCAGGGTGACGGTCGCTATACCAGACTAGCTAGATCGTCTTCTCGTCGAGCCCAAAGTCCAACTCCTTGCCCGAATCACCTGGAAAAATGGGGAGTGGGAAACCGCAACCATAGTTTTCCAGTGGGTACGACAGAGCCACGAAGGCAAGCCGTAATCACCGAAAACCAAAGGAGATAGATAGACAAGTATATATATATGCTGATATGAAACAGAACTACAGTAGCTATAACAGATCTAATAAGAAGCAAGAAGTAAGACTGCTACTGTATAGAAAATAATGCAAATATGCCTCAAAGTAATCAACCAGAAACTGTACCGAGCTGCCTGTCACTAACTGCACCGACCTGATCCATCCACCCCACAGGACGACCTATCCGGATAAGTACACCTCCGATCGGTGGCCAAACCGATCCGGTGTCATGAATACCCCCAAGTGCTGTGACTAAGTCATGCTGGTATGCTCAAACAAAAATCGGCTGAAGCCGGTGCCTAGGCCGAAGCCAACAACAAGGGCGTACAACGCCGAAACATGATAGATGCTAGGGCGTACAACGCCGAACCATGATCAACCAGATCGAAACACATGACAAAGGAGTCGATGTGTTGCCTGGACCCAAGGTCCACAGAGATATCGAAATATAAATGCCAACCTGCTCTACATGTCTATCAACAACTAATAGATGCAGCCAAGAAAGTAAGATATACTAATGATAACCAAGCAATGACATGTAGAGACTACAATAATGGAATAGAAAAATAGAAAAAGGTGAAACGCTCTCACCGACTATCAGCTCGAAGCACCCACCTGTCACAATCGCATCGGAAAACCTGGATGCATACAAGTCGACCGGACCTACAAAGGTCCACTGGGTCAGTATCCAACCTACTAACCCAAAGCACAAGACTCACAAACCCCCACACAGATCCCTGAATCGGATTCCCAAAACCGATCACCGTAACTGACTGGAAGTTCCGAAAACCACACCGGGACGCCGTCGGGACCCACTATGTGTCCCGAAAACTCACGACTCATGTCACGAGTCACCCGTTGCCACAAAACAGTCCGATATGGATGTCCTGGTAGCAAACACAAGATAACATAACCCAACAATTATCGTCGAATAATTGTTCGGATCCGGATTTTTGGAAGTGTCTATTTCGACACCGAAACCTATCGTCGCTCACCCATCATCACCGAACCCACAAAATGATGATGGTGACCAGCCAACAAAGCTCAGCGACAATTCACAGGACAACCAAACCGTGTCAGAAAAAATCCGAATCGAAACCGCGTTCTTTCGGCGAATTTTGTCAAAAAACGCACCGAAATCGACTCTTCGATTTCCGCAAAGGCTATCGGATCATGGACAATCAGTCCAGAGGTCACCGCACATGCAAACACACTACCCACAGTAGCCACAAGGTGCACAAATGCATAAAAGCCCCTCACTTTACATAAAATCCTATCATTTTATGTAAATCGGGCGATCAAGTGACTCATTCACGCAAACTGAGGACTCCCGAGGTCCGTCGAGACACGTACTGACAGGTCTCGACGTGCCGAAGACCGTGTTCATGGTCCGGAGTACAATGGCTCACTGTGGGAAGCGCGGGAGCAACCCGAAGGTTCTGCAAACAGCGCAGTCGGGGAAAATCAAGCCGAACAGGCCGATTCGACATCCGCTGATCCAAAGTAAAGTGAGCACTGTGATCAGCACAGACCAGCGATCACCGTGCTCACCTTCAGAGGCATCGGGACAGCCTCGGATCGCCAGAAAAGTGCGCGCACACACGGAACAGCAGCCGAAAAGGCCCAAAAAGGGCCGACACCGCCTAAACAGCGGAACGAAGCCTTCCCGACAAAAAAAAATAAGGTGAGCATGATGATCAGCGATGAGTCACGATCATCGTGCTCCCTTCTGCAGTGATCGGGATGTCTCGGGAAGCTCGGAACAGTAAACCATCCAAAATAAGCCCTATTTCGGGTTTGGCCGGAGCAAGCTTGCTCCGGCCGGCCTCCGGCGGCACGGCAAGGCGCGCGCGGGCCAGGGATGGGTAGGAGGGAGTGGACGAGCAAGGTTCTCACCTCAGTTGGCAGCGAGGAGCGGCGGTGGTGACGGCGGAACCAACCAAGCCCGCACAAGATCAAGCTCGGGTTCTAAGGGCAGCTGCGGCCACGGCGGCGGTCGGGGCGCTCAGGGACGGCGGCAGAGGGTTGCTGGAGTCCGGAGGGCAGCCTCGGGCACGGCCTCGAGCGGCGGGGAGGCGGCCCCGAGCGGCGGCGGCGCGGGGGTCGGAGACGTGGCTTGCCTCGGCCTGCACATGTCTTAGGCGGCTGCAGCTGGCCGAGGCGGCGGCGACGGCCCGCAGGGGCGACGGCGACCGGCCGGGAAGGTCGGTGAGGCCCAGGGGAAGGCCGCGGGAGCGACCCCAAGCGGCTGCGGCGCGGAGAAGAGGCCGCACGATCTGCTCGGCCTGGGCTAGGGCTAGGTGGCTGCAGGCGGCTACAGCGCGGCGCGGCGGCACTCGAGGAAGGCGGCGGTCGGCGGGGAAACTCTGACAGTGTCTGGGCGACGCAGGCAAGGTGTAGGGAAGCAATGCAGCCTCGGCCAAGGCTTCAACCCAAGAAGAAGAGAGGGGTGGAGAGAGAGAGAGATGGAGAGGAAGGCTGCGGCTGCTACTGGCCGGCCGAGGCTCAGTCATCAGCGGGCGGGGGTGGCGCAGCAAGGGCAGGGCAACCAAGGGAGGTGGCTGGGGGTTTAGCTCGGGCTAGGGTTAGGGTTTTCTTAGTGCAAACGCTAAAACAAGCATATATACAAGGTGCAATATGCGAGTTAGCCCACCAAACCTCAGTATTTAGTACTGAGTCTCTCACAACGCGTGTACAATGCGAGAATGCCTCTCCACGTGCGATCTCACGCAAAACGGTACATAAAATATCGCGACTTTTGCAAAATTACCGTTTTGTCATCACCGACCTCTCCTCGAACAATGCGTAATATCCCCAAATCCGTTCGTCAGATTTGTGAACGGATAACACCAATGCGATCAGCACAACTAAGACAACAAACCTACGATTTTGGTTCGCCTCAATCGGTCACGGATTCGCGACGAAATCTGTTTTCTCTCCAAAAGGCCAAAATAACGCACAATTACATAGAGAACATGTATTTTCAGATTTTCTCGAAATCCGCGGGTCAAACCCAAAATCCGTCAGCTCCATCGGTTCCAAAATAGCTAAATCGTTCGAAACGAGCTATTGGACTGCTATGAACGGAGTCCGATACGCGCCAGAAGCCAACTTCATGCATTGGCCTCTTCGGAAAACCGAGTTACTATTCACTTTCGGTGAATACTGAAGATCGCGTAAAATCTCCGTTCTAACTCATTTCCTCCCGAAACTTGACGAGTGCTTTTGTAATTAAATTACACACAAAAATATCGTCAACAGAGAATCTAACTATACAGTGAAATTCTCAGTCCTTACACATCACCTCTCTCAACCCAAAGAGTCTGCCCCATCAACGCATCCAAGGTCCGCAACCTCTGCGTATGAACCAACCGGAAGATCTCGGGACTCAAACCTTGCTCAAAGAGGTAAACTCGGTGCGCCTCATCCTTGGCCACAAACAGCACACAGTTCAGCAGTCGCGTGAACTCCCGAATGTACTTCTGAACTGTCCGCTCACCCTGCTGGATCTTCTTCTGATCCTCCTCGAGCTTCTGTTTCACACTATTGGGAAAATATATCCTGAACAGCATTCCACAGAACTCGTTCCACTTTATATACAGCGCTACTAGCCCATAGTCTCGCCTCATCCTCCTCCACCAGGCGTAAGCATCGCCTGACAAACAGTGGACTCCCAGATGTACCTGCTCTCTCTCTAATACGAATAGATCCTCAAATAGCTTCTCCATCGCACTGACCTAGCCCTCAACCACCCAGGCCTCAGTGCAACTGCCATCGAAGATCGGCGGATCAAAACGGCGAAACCGAGCCAGCTTCTCTGTCAACCGCTCCTCCTCGGTCTCTGTCATCTGTACTGGCCCCCTAGCAGGCACAACGGGTGCCACAGGAATCTCCACTGGCGGGGGTACAACTGCGGCTGGTGCTGCCGCCGGTGTGGTCGTAGATGGAATAGCCTGCTTTGGTGCGCTCGGTACTGTACTCTGTGACTAAGCCACCCTCTCACACAACCTCTGCAACAACTTTTCCTATCGCCTCGTCATCTCCGTCAAGATAGCCAACTGTGCACTCAAATCAGGAGGTGCACCTACCTCCGTTCGGGCCCTCTGCTCTACAACAAGGGGTGCACTCGCCTCTACCTGCTCCGGCATCTCAGGAGATACGGCACGATCCTGAGTCAACTGTGCATGATCCCGCGTAGACGGTCGACATCGGCGACGATACATAGCTGCAAGAAACAGAACGGGGTCAGATCAAACAAACACTCTCGACCCAATCAATGAAAGTCTAGAAGGTGGCCCCCTGTTTCTCCTCAAAATTATGTCGTCTGCAGCCAACATAATTTTTCTGGACCGAAACAGAAACTCCTTCAATCACTTCCTCCGCTCTAGGAGGAGTTAGAACAATCAATCAGTGACTTTCGGGATAAATCACGCTTCTCGCGTCTTGCCTTTCTAAGGTTTGCCAACTTAGGTTTTCTATGTCCCAACGACCTAATACAAAACTTTGATACCAACTTAATCTGTCACGCCCCGTATTGTACGTTCCCCGGGCACGCTGACAAATCCGCCGTATACAAAAGAATTTTTTCTATATACGAAACGATAGCTGTACCTGTAAAACATACAATACTAGAAACAGTAGTATAGAGCTGTTCGAATAAAACTGGTATAAACAGGAACAAGTTGCATATACATACATACGTTCAGGTACAAAAAAAGCTCGCCCAGCGAGATACAACAAGTATGTATAAGAAAGTCAAAAACTAGCACTACCTGTAGCTGGTAACCTCTCAAACAGCAGTAACTGGGAAGCGCTCTAACTGGCAACGCCCTTGCCACGATCAGTCTCCGAGGAAGTAACAGTCAGAACAGCAGGCTCTGCAGAAATATGATAACAACTGGGCGTGAGAACTACTATAAAAACAAGTAGTCCTCAGTGGGTACTGTCCTAAACATCGTCGGTCTACCCACTAAGTCTACAGAAGGGAGCAAGGATAGTATGAAATGCTGGAAGAAACTCTACAGCTACAAGATACTACACTATCATGCTCTACACTAACCAACCGTAGGAAGTGTCAATCCTGACACAATAGAACTAGGACTGTAAGCCTACCCGTCCCTGGGACTGTGAACACACCTGTCCCGTCCGGTTGCGACTATACAGCTACCTCCACTCTAAGCAGTCCGTGGAGAGCAAGTCCAACCTCCACGAACGACACGAACGCGAAAGCACAACGCCCATTTCCAGAGTGGCACTCGTGGGAGCTACCCAACCGAGTATGCAAGCGTATTTCTGTCGAGCTCAATCAGGCTCTCACAAGCCAAAGTCAAGCAATAGGGTCCAACTGGTCTGACAACCAACAGGTCACGTGCCCTCAGCACAATCTGACTCCCAAAACGGCGATATCGGTCCACCGTCAACCCCAACGGCACCCAACAGTCTGGAACAGTCTGAACGCTACTGTAAAAATACACTCGGCATCCCAGCAAGAGCGTAACAGCTATCTAAACTATCTGGGGTATCTACCATGCTGATACTGCGGTGATACAAAATAACAACGGCGCCTAGAGCTTAATCAGGTAGTTTAAGAATGTGACAGGTTCAAATCGCAGGTTTTCTCCTAAGTCAAATCCAAGTCCAACATGTGTAAATACCTAGTCACAGTACTAAGCTCCAATTCAAATTCTAGAGTTAAACATGCCAAAATTCATGAATCGAGCAATTTCTATCAACGAAACAACATAAAAACACATGTCGACAATCTATATACTTGGAAGATAAACGACGATTAACCCATCTCGATAGCTAATCCCAATCCGGCGCTACGTCGAGAACGGCGGAATTGCACCCTCGCCCGTCCTCCTCGCGATGCTACGATGACGAACGTACGCTCGAACGGCACCGCGGCGCGACGTCGACAATGAACCAACCCACCCGAGCTCCTCCTTGTTCACGGCTAATGCTAGAGAGAGAGAGGAGAAGAAGCATGCAAAACTCCCTATCTCAGCCTCTCTACACATGTATATAGCAATGGGAGGAAAGGACGACACGTACGAGGCAAGGAATGACCAAAACGCCTTCTCACCTACCCTGGTGTACCGATACACGGGTAGTTGTACTGGTACAAATGGCAACCCGAGAGCAGCTGCGCAAAAATCTGGCGAAGTGTACCGGTACGCCCTGCTCGTTGTACCAGTACAGAAAGTGTACCGGTACGCCTTGATGGTTGTATCGGTACAACAAGCAGAAAATCTGCAATTTGCAGATTTTCAAAGCTAAGTCCTGCTCTCGCGTCCCCGTTGAGTCTGTTTTGCGTCTATTTCGAGCCAACACGACTCGGATTTGTCCCGACACTATCCAGAGCTGTCGACAAGCTTCAACTGCTGAACACCAGGGATACCACACAGAGAATTTTGGTTAAAATAATATATATAAAATTTTTATAACGAAACACCCTAACCGGTGGAGGCGAAGTAAATATTTTTATTTTATATAAGGGGGGCAAAGTGTTGGATTTTTAAATGACAGGGGAAAGTGCAAAAATCGGATTTTGACAGGAGGGTTTTATGTAATTCTAGCCATATAATAAATATATAATATAATATATATAAGTATAATATATATAATATATTACTATGATATATATATAGAGAAGAGAGAAGAGAGAGGAGAGGCGAGAGAGATGAGAGAGAGAGAGGGAGAGCAGAAGCTGCTGTGCTCTCGGAGCAACGGAGGATTCGTGCGTCCTGAGCCGTTTTTCGATGATGGAATTTTCGAAATCGACGATCGCGAGTCCGTTAGAACTTGATCTAACGTATGAAGTTATCTAGAAAATAATTTTTTGCAATTATTTGATGATCATTTACCTAGTTATCGAAAGGAGTCAAAATCAATATTTTTAATGGTTTGATATCTACCCATTTTAAGTTTAACGGTGTAGAAATATTCAAATCAGAATTGAAATTTTGATCACAAAATTTTTTTACATCTACAACAATATAATATCTTTTGATCGGAAAATTATTAATGCCTAATATCACCACTTTTTATAGAATTTATTAATTTTCAGCATTAAAATTATTGTTTTAGATCTTTCGATGATTGTTAGACATAAATATATCGAAAAAATGCCAAATATATTCTTCTACAAACTTCAAATAGCTAGAATCAAGTCTAACGGAGCAATCGTCGATTCAAAAATTCCATCATTCCGGAAAACGGCTCAGGAGCACGGAGCCTCCGTGCTCCTTAAGACACAGCAGTCCTACTCTAATAGATATATATTATTATATATATATATATATATAGTAGTTGAGCTAGGATACTTTTAGAAGCACCACCCCACTTGGTCTTCCTAAGTTTCTAAACCCTTTGGATGCGCACCCCATAATTACTAATATCCCTTAGATCAAACACTATTCCACCTACCACCACTTATCACCACATATCACCATCATCTCAACCTCACATCTCTCCATCAAAGGGCTAAAAACACTAAAGCACCACCCACTTGGTATTTCTAAATGTATTCTAGCTCCAATATATATATATATATATATATATATATATATATATATATATATATATATAGTCCGGCTACTATACTGTTGATAGTACTAAACGCTTGATGCTATCAAGTTTTCCTCCATTAGATCTATTCTTTTGACAATTTCCACCTGTTAGATGATAATTCAACCAACCACCACTCAACTCTTGGGGACTACTATTATCTTAATCGGGGATCATTATCATTCTAACCTCACATCCTTGATCCAAGGGCCGAAAACTAATAGCACCAAGTGCTTGGTACGTGGCTAGACCCAAGAGGTTAAGAGAGTTAAGCGTGCTAGGACGGGAGTAGTCCTAGGATGGGTGAACCCTTGGGAAGTCGGGGCGTCACAGTTGGTATCAGAGCCAATTACCAGCCGGAAGTGTGAGATGAGTCTCGGCTGAGCTAGGGTCAAAATGACAAGGCTAGCGAGACGAGTCTTACATCGCCTGGTACTTGTGAGTCTAAGCCTGACGAGGATGTCAGGACTTAAAGGAGGGGAGATTGTGAGACCCCAGATAGTCCTATATATAAGATATAATAGGGCTAAACTCTTAACCCGGCTTAAGCATTTTGGGTGGTGGCAAGGCCCAAGAGGTTAAGAGAGTTAAGCGTGCTGGGACGGGAGTAGTCCTAGGATGGGTGACCCCCTGGGAAGTTGGGGCGTCATAGTTTATAGTAGGCCTGATATATATATATATATACATATATATATATATATATATATATATATATATATATATGGAGCTAGGCTGGTATACTATCGGTAGCATTGAGGCCTCCTTGCTACCAAGTTGTTTTCAATGATGCGGCTTCTAAATCGACGATCGGGTTCGTTAAACTTGATCTACACTATTAAAAGTATTTGGAAACTAAATTTCATAATTTTTCGACATCATTTGGCTAGTGATCAAAGGTCTTAAAATTTACAATTTTAATGATAGATCTGATGCGTTTGTGAGTTTAACGGTATAAAACAATCCAAATCTGATGAAATTTTTATAGAAATTTTTTTTCATTATTTAGAGTAAGATCAGTACACTGATCTTAAATTCAAGTCTTTTATCATTATTTTTTATGAGATTTTTATTTTCAGCCATTCATTTTTAGCCCTGGGAAGTTGGGGCGTCATAGTTTATAGTAGGCCTGATATATATATATATATACATATATATATATATATATATATATATATATATATATATGGAGCTAGGCTGGTATACTATCGGTAGCATTGAGGCCTCCTTGCTACCAAGTTGTTTTCAATGATGCGGCTTCTAAATCGACGATCGGGTTCGTTAAACTTGATCTACACTATTAAAAGTATTTGGAAACTAAATTTCATAATTTTTCGACATCATTTGGCTAGTGATCAAAGGTCTTAAAATTTACAATTTTAATGATAGATCTGATGCGTTTGTGAGTTTAACGGTATAAAACAATCCAAATCTGATGAAATTTTTATAGAAATTTTTTTTCATTATTTAGAGTAAGATCAGTACACTGATCTTAAATTCAAGTCTTTTATCATTATTTTTTATGAGATTTTTATTTTCAGCCATTCATTTTTAGACTACTCGTTCGATTGATAAATGATGTCGAAAAATTATGAAATTTAATTTTCAAATACTTTCAATAGTATAGATCAAATCTAATGGAGCTGATCGTCGATTTGGAAGCCGCATCATTGAAAACAACTTGGTAGCACGGAGACCTCCGTACTACCGATAGTATACGAACCTAGCTCTATATATATATATATATATATATATATATATATATATATATATATAGACAGAGAGAGAGAGCAGGGTTACTATACACTATTAACAGTACAGCCGCCCTTATACTCTTAAGTTTCTAATCATCCATCAATTTTAATGGTAGAAAATGGGTTGGGATGGAGGTGATTGTGGTGAGAAGTGTGTAAAAGTGAAGAGAAATTGGAAAAAAAAAAAATTGAAAGAGAGGAGAAATTTAGAGAGAGAATGAAAAAAGAAAAGAAAAGGTGCTTGTAAGTTTTTTACCGTTAGATCTACTCCTCGGATCATTTTCAACCATTAGATTATACTATTCAACCAACCACCCCCTCAACCCTAGGGGGCCACATCATCCTAACCGCATATCACTTAATCCAATGGCTAAAAATTTACAAGCACCAATAGATTGGTACTTTTAAAAGCATAGGAGCTCAATTATATATATATATATATATAGCAGGACTATTGTACTCTTAAGAGTGCGGATGTCTCCGCACTCCTAAACTATTTTCTATTATAGTGGTTCTCTAGAATTAAGTGGTGCTTAGTTGAATAGTATAATCTAACGAATGAAAATGGTTAAAGAGATAGATCTAACTACGAAAAACTTAATAACACCAAATACTTAGTGCTATTGATGGTATAGTACCCAACTCTTTATATATAGTTCAATTAGCGTGCAAATATGAACTCTACTCATTCAAATTTTATTTACAAAGGAAAGAAAGTCGTCTGTATCCCCCAAAAAAAAAAGAAGAAGCAGCTGTTAACGAGTGGAACCACATTTCCAAATTGTTGACCTGAGTCAAACTGTTGACTGAGTCAACATTCGCTGTTAGAATGACCCTTGATGATCTGATCATGCCAAACGTTGAGTAGGGATTGGCTCTTCCTCAATACATAAATAAATTAAGAAAGCTTATCATTGGGACGACAATATTCTGTTCCTTCACATAAAATTTCTTCTACTATGCGCTCATTAAAAAAAAGTTATGTCTCTGTATTCTTCTAAAAAATATGATTGCCTGGTTTAAGATATAGACAGAATATGTACAAAATTTATCCAAACTATAGATTATTTTAAATTAATTATTTAATTTTTTAAAATTTTAATTTTACTATCAAATTTTTTAATATATTTGATTTGATAAAGTCAACAATATTTTAACTTCAAAATTTAAGCAAATTATCTTAATGATTTTATAGCTGCGAGAATTGTACAAATTATATTAATTGCATTTGTAAAGATAAATGACATATTTAAATTTTAAAATAAAAAAGTATTTTAAAATTATGAACTTTGAACTAAAATATTTTGAAAATGAATCATAAAATTTGTTCATATATATATATATATATATATATATATATATATATAGTTGAGCTAGAATACTCTCAAAACCACCAAGGGAGTGGTGCTTTTGAGTTTTTAGTCATTGGATGGAGAGATGTAGGGTTGAGATGATGGTGTTAGGTGGAATAATGTTTGATCCAAAGGCTATTAGTAATGAAGGGGTAGATTCAAGGGCTAGAAACCTAGAAGCACCAAGGGATTGTTGCTTCTTAAAAGTATTCTAGCTCAATTATATATATATATATATATATATGGTCCGGCTACTATCCTATTAATAGGATTGGGACCCTCGTCCTATCAAGTCGATTTGAATGATCGGAACTTCAAATTGATAATCGGCACTGTTGAAGCAATTAGAAATATTTAGAAACCAAATTTTGTAATATTTAAAAATTATTATCAAGTTAATCTTAAGAGTTGAAAAATGAACGGTCATAAATGAATAACCTTCTTAAAATAGAGGTTAGACTTTCTCAGTTCGTAATCAGAGTTATCAAACATTATCTAAATAGTATAAAGAATTTTCTATCAAAAATTCAAGCAATTTGGATTGCTCTACACCGTTAAACAAGCAAATGGCTCATATAGGCCGTCAAAAATTGTCGATTTTACGACACTTTGATCACCATGTAAACTATTATCAAAATTTATGAAATGTAGTTTCTAGATAGTTCAAATACTCTAGATCAACTTCAACGGCTCCGATCATTGATTCGAAATCTCGATCATCAAGAACAACTTGATAGAACAAGTGCTCCTATTCTATTAATAGGATAGTAGCATTAGCATATATATATATATATATATATGCTCACTAACCGCTGGGTGTGTTTGGTTCCACGTAAAACTATAGAAAAAAAATTTTCGGTGGAAAAAAATTTTCGGTGGGAAAAAAGTTTTACGTCGTTTGTGTTTGGTTTATAGGAAAAGAAAATTAGTTTTCCGTGACAGTTGTTTGGTTGAAAGAAAAAAAAAAATTTAATATATTATTTATTATATATATATATTATTAATATATAATAATTATAATCATGCTATATATGAAAAATTATTATATATATTTTCTCCTATTATACATATTATTATTATATATATTATTAATATATAATAATTATCATAATATATTTAATTATTATAATTTATATTTATAAACAAGATATATTTAAAATATATTATATAATAAATATATAATATAATATATAATAATAATATATATTTAATATTATAAAATAAATTATTATATATTTATAAATAAAATTNACATGAGCTCGTGGACCCCGATGATGAGCCGCGATGAGTTTTCGTTTTCCGCCGAATCTCGGCAGAAAACGAAAAGCATTTTTTTCCATAGAATCCGTAAAATAATTTTTCCGTTAAAATTTATTTTACGTCAAACCAAACGCCAGAAAAATAATTTTCAACTGAAAAAAAAATTTTCAGATCATTTTTACAAGGAACCAAACGCCCCCTATGCCTAACTCCGGAGTTCTCCGACGAAAACTCTCACTCAAAAAAATGTTTCGTGGCGAAAGAGATGTTACTGTATGGGGGGTGAGCTCATCGGAAGTAACCAGACTCCCAACGCAGGTTTTTTGGGCTAACGCATCAGAAATATAGCGCGGCCCAATGTCTGACAAAATCTCGATGCGACACGGGCCGAATCTATTGACTACTGGACTAAATACATGGGCTTTCACCCGACCCAAGTGCCTAATTGATAGGTCTTTTTTCGGATTAGTGTGTTTAATTTAATACCATAGAAGGGAAGCTGGCTTAAATTTACATTTTTCTGGTAAAATAGACCAGAGGATGAACTACATACTTTTCCAAATTTTTCCCCCCAAATTTTCCTATTATTTTTTATAATAAAGGGTCCATACTTATCATCGCACAAAGATGATCTGAAACAGAGAAATTCTTTTAGAATGAAATTGTTATTTTAAAAAATTATTTTCGATCTCAAAGTAATCTCAGAACGAATGATTTATTGTAGATCATAATTTAAAAAGTTAATTTAGGATTATGCTATTAACTGGTTGGATTTATAGATTTATATATAGTATCTGTTCAAATATGTCTAAGTTAATTAAGACAAGGCCAAACATTAAATGATGAACTCAAATGAGAATGTTAACTAATGAACCAAAAAGGTGCGCTTTTTGATATTCAAACCAATATATAGAAGCGCTAATTTACATTCATCAAATGACTCTCTCATGACAATTTTTCATAACTATTTTATACATTGGAACAAGCAAACTCTGACAACAATTCTCTCATTTCCATTTAGGTTTCTCTGTAGTAGTTGATATACGAGATGGTGAGGACGAAACATGCGAATGAACCTCATCAAATGTAAAAGAATATAAACAACATCCTTGGGCTGGATTCCCCCTTTGGGCCTTGGGCTGAAACAAGTAGTGGGCCGATGCGGACCCTTTCACATGAAAAAGCCGAAGTAGAGATGAATATTGAAAGCCCATAATACAGTGAACAAATAGCAATATTGAAAGCCCATAATACAGTGAACAAATAGCAAATAATCGATCTAACAAGTGAAAAAGATCTCGAAGAATTATCACCTGGGCGTGCAGTCCAAAAAGCGCATCGGCAGGTCGCAATGTAAGGTTGACTAATAAGGTATAGAGCAGCAAGGCATGAGGACTAGAATACTCGTCCGTAGTGGGCTTCTTTTGGTAAATAATACATAACATGTTCAGTTTCTCTCGGGCTGGGGCAAATTCACACAAAGGCACAGAATAAAGGAAAAAAGAAAAGGAAAAAGAATACTCTTATTCTTCGCTCTTCCGTAGAGCTGATCCGAAAGAATTCACTAGTAAGCAAAAAAATTATTAAGTAACCCTATTTCTCACCTGATGAATTAAGGATATATAGAGGGCCATTGGTATATTGGCTAGAGTGGGGAAAAGAGCAGGAAGTCGCACTCTTGATTTGTGTCTTTTTCGGTTATCTGGACTCCTCTTCCTATCTAGCAAATCAGGTTTTGACAGTACGACTAAGCAGTATCCAGAGAACATCAGTACAATCGGTAGCATCGCAGGAACAAACCTCTCATTCCCAAACATTTTTGTCTTATCATACAGAAGTGGGAAAGGTAACTTGACATTAAGAACACTGTTATGTGCTGATTATACATGATCAATGTCTATACCTAATTCTTTGTGACCAAAAACACTATCAACTCCTAATACACAAGCAATAAGACCTGAAAGTCTCGACAATTTTGACTCTATGATGCCAATGACTGAAAATAGTAAGAAACACCAAACCATGGAGGGAAATCCCTGGGTGAAATACCAATGAGAATGATGGGTTCCATAGTAGTCCCCTGCAGAAGAAAGAAAATTAATTTTTAAGGAAGTGAAGAGGCACAACGACCTATAACTCATACATCCACCTATTCAAGAAGCATGTAGCTGCAAGCACAAGAACCCTGTTAACACCAGAAAATTGCTAAGAATAGAAGAAAATACGAACAAAAGAGCATTGATAAAACAAGACATAAAGAATGTGCACAATCTAAAGGTAACGTTGAAGAATAAATGTCATCCATGAACCAGTTGATCATATGCCAAATTAAAATGCAGTAATCCTACGTCAATAGACGAATTCAATGATCAGAAATGAGATACAGCTATGCATTGTGATTGGAATTGTGACCAACTATGCTGCAGCCTCTGGGTTATACCTACCCTACCTGGACAACATCAAGGAACAGATATTGCAATTTTGACTGCATCCCAATGAGATCCAGCAACCCAACATATAGCCATGTTATAGCACTTGTAGGCCGAATGGCACAAGCCAATGCTGCAATAATTAAAGCCAGTTTCCTTGAAGCAACTGGAACTTGCTTGGAGGAAGCAATTAATGATAACCAATAGAACAGTCCTATTACGGTCAGCACTGTTTCCAAGGTATTTGATAAAGTTCGAGTAAAACAAAAAAACAAGAATAAGTTCACGAACTGATAAAAGGGCTACATCGGAGGGTCAAGGTCATCCCCAAGACCACTCAAACAAAATCAAGAATTATTAAGTTGATCAAAGTAAATAAAAAGAAAAGGATACCGCCCATTGTGCAACATGTTCATTGCAGACAAGTTTAGAAAGCTTGTACAGGTAGAGATCTCCCAATGATGCAAAGCTTGCAAGAGCCATGGAGCCTTCACCGAAGAAAACTTCAACTGGGTCTTAAACAAAACTCCGCAAAACAGGGAAATAAAATTGCATCTAAATCATAGGGTTGGAGGCTCATCTCCAAGGGCGTAGGGTTTCTTGGCCATAGACGTGGCCTAGAAAATAAAATATTTTCCTCAATGACAAGAATGTTTGTATTACGTTAGAACCAAAAAGGTGTCATTTTGTGGCATGATTACAAATTTATAAAATATGTTTAGTACAACAAATCTTACAATAATTTACGTCAGACAGTAAAATTCTAATTCCGTTACTAAAAAAAGTAACCATGAGGAGAAAAAGGCATATGAAAATTGTTACATAGCATCCAACCCAAAATTTAGTTATAATGCTCCTGTATATGTAAATACTTGGTCAATAGGTTAGTAATAAGTTAGATAAAGGGTATTGCCGATGCTACAGTGCAGCACGTTATCCATCGCAAAAATATAATACATCACCTAGTAAAAATATAATACTTTATCCATCATCAAAAGTACAATGTACCCTAAAACCCAAACAATTAATAAAGAGACAATGCACACATATTGGATCAACTTGTTGAGAGGTGGTTCTTACAATTGGTGTGATGAACACCAAGAGCAAAAAGAGCTTCCGAGATCGATGGATCAACCTCTTTGCGACCAAATAGCTAAAGCATTAGTAGGTATTTACAAAGAACGTCTGTAATTGAATCAATGGTGCAAAACTCATAACTCGTGAATGAACATTAGGTTATGGCATTCTTTGAATTGCTTTAAAAGATGGTTGAAGCACACATCAGAGAAGCAAACAAAGACAAGACTAAGAACAAACAAGAAAAAGAAATAATAGAAAATAACAGAAATAAGGGTATGCCTGAATGCAAAACATTAAATGGATAAATACGTGACAGTACGATAGAAAATTAGACAACAAGAAATCTATAACAAATATTGGAACATAGTTTCTCAGATGAAGTATACAACACCACTTATGCAACTAACATAGAAAACTGTCCTTGATAGTACACAGAAATCAGTCATGAAAACCTAATATAAATTAAGAAACATCAAAACAAATATGAAATAGATTAGAGTGAAAAAGTACTAGTTTTAAGAATAGAATAGCAAATAATGGAAGAAAAAAGAACTAAACAAATATAACCAAACTTTTATCAGCAAACAACAAAAATATTGCAAGATGGAGAACACAAAGAAAGAAAAATAGAAGAGTTTAGACCCATAAAGCTACTTTCATACGACAATTTGCAACTTTGACTGGAGTTTTCAATTTAGGCATTTTTTTTTTTCAGGTTCGCAAACAACCATCGGGAAGCTCCATCCAAATTCTAGTTAAGAACTTAAAGAAAGAAACAATTATAAAATTACGCTATGAACAATAGCAAATTACGAGGATATTCGATACCATACGCGACCATATTAAGAGATTATAAATATGAGGACGAAAGACATTCAATGCAAAAAACTATGAGAAGAAGACAGCAAACAGCACGATTGGAGGAAAAAAGAAAAAGAAAAATAACAGAACCCAGGAATTGATGGGAAAAAAAGGTGAAAAGAACAGGCTATATAAACTTATTAATGGAAGAAAAAGAAGAGGGGCTCTGCTTCCCTAAGTAGACAAAAGATTCTTGATAGGAGTCTGACATTAGAAAAGGTAGACAATACTAAGATTGAATGACAATAATAACTATGACTGGAAAAATAATTCACCTATGCAAATTCTAGAAAATAAGCTGAATTATGAATAGTAAAAGAAAGAAATTAAAATTTCAAAAAGGAATTGTTGAAATCCTAGGGATTTAAAATCATTACATAAGAAGATAAACAAGAAAATCGAGAAAGAAAAAGGAAGGCAAAGGAATATAGCAAACAGAATATAATGACAGGAGAAAAATAAACAAAAACAAATAGATACAAAGACAATAAAAAATAATTAAAAAAAAAATCAAAGAATAGTAACCAATGGAAAAAAAGAAGGGATGAAAGGATAAAAAAAAAATGATAACTATAAGAAATCATAAACAACCACAAGGCAAAGAAGAAGAAAGAGAAGCTTCACTAGAAAGGTAGAAGGGAAGCAGCAACTGTCATAAGTAGTAAATTTTGATTACTCAGTAAAGCAAGTGAACCAAAAGATTAAACAGAACAATTTGAACTACTACTTTATATAGTTGCCACCCACCATGTTACCAAAAAATAAAGAAAAAAAAAAAGAAAAAGTGTCTGCACTATAAATTTATTAAGCAAACAAACTAAAACAAAGTGTAAGCTAACAAAAGAATAATGTAGAAAAAAATAATTCTAAACTGACGAAAAAAGAATAATCGAAATATGAACAAAATCAAAATATAAAAGGAAACAGGGAAGAAAAGAAGTATAAAACAACAAAATGTTGGAAAGACTAAAATAACATAACAAAGGCTAAAAGTCAGGGAGAAAATTTGATAGTGCAAAACCCATCATTCGCTATGAGAAAAAAAAAAAAAGCGTATTAACTTGTTAGCTTTGTGGTAAAGAATGATTGTATCACCCAGAGGAGAGCAAATAAAGGCAGGAAATAGAAAAGATCAAGAACAAAAAAAGGAAAAAGAAGAAAGGGAGAAACAATAAATGACGTAAAATAATAGAAAAGAAAGGATCGGGTTAATGCAAAACATTAAATGGTTATATATGTTATGAAAGAAAATAGTAACAAAATATTGGACCACAATTTCCTACATAAGGTTACGAACAATCAAGATACAACTAGCATAGAGACTGTCCATGGTCATACACATATATCACTCTCAAGAAACAAAATGTACATCAAGAACCATCAAGATAAATTTAAAAAACAGATAAAAGAGTGAAATGTAGCAAAAAGTTAAGAGCTTCAAATGGAAATCTATTAATTAAAAGCCCAAAAAGGAAGCATAAACAAAAGCGAATAAATTTCAAAACACAAAATTCACGAAGCTCAACAATGGGATGGGTGAAAGAACATTCCTTCACTTCGATATAAGAAAATTTGTAACCAAGGACACAAAACAGCAACAAAAGGAAAGTGGAAAAAAATGGTCTATTTCGTGACATTATTTATTTTGTGTAAGAAAAGGAAGGAACCAAAATTTTTTGCCTCCAAAAAATAAAACCATCAAAATACAAAAATTCAAAATACGTGCTAGTGCAATGCTCATCACGTTTCATTAATCCACTACTTGACAACAGAGTTGAAATAATGGATATAAGAACACAAATTTAAATTTAAATTTTATATTTCTACCATAAAACAAAGAAGCAATTTAAAATTTCTAACAATTTTTTCACCAATCGATACAAACAACACATCCGAAAGGCCCTTGGGCTAATGTTCATAAAGGATTTTAAACAAACACCCACGAGAGAGAGAGAGAGAGAGAGAGAGAGAGAGAGAGCACTAGGGCTGGCAAACGAGCGAGCCAGCTCGTGTTCGACTCGTGTTCGGCTCGATATTTGGCTCGCTCGAGCTCGGCTCGAATTAATTTCAAACAAGCTTGAGCATAAATTTAGGCTCGAAATTAATTTCAAGCCGAGCTTGAGTATTACTCGTGTAAGGAAATGAATTCTCGAAATACGAGAGTTGAACTTCAACTAGAATCGACTAATTGTCGATTGGGTACCCTTCGGAGAAGCCGAAGACATCCAAAACATGAAAAGTGCATTAGAGGGGACCTCAGAGAGCAAGTTAGTGAGAATCTGCACAATTGCAGATTTTGCTCTCGGGGACCGGTCGTTGGTGGGAGGGACCGGTACCCGTAGCATGGTGTCCGGCAGAAAATTCTCTGCGCACAAGTTTTGCTCTCGGGGACCGGTCCCTGGCGGGAGAGACCGGTCCCCGTACGCGTAGAAAATGGGCAGAGCCCTCTGCCCGCAGGAGTTGCTCTCGGGGACCGGTCCCTCTAGGGACAGACCGGTCCCCGTAGCCCGCAATGGCCATGGCTGGGCAGTGCATAGATTGCAAAGTTGAGGGGGTTTCTAGTAATTGTGCATGTATGGGGCTAAGTGGAGCCTCTCTCCCACTCTTTCCCTTATGTCCCAACCAAACACTCTCTCTCCAAGTTCTCTTCTCTCTCTCTTGAAGTGAAGAAGGAAAAGAAGGAAAGGAAAGAGAAGAAGGAAAAGAAGGAGAAGCAAGCTAGGAAGGGGATCACCTCCATCTTCTTCATCTTCTCCTTGGTGGGAGCAAGCTTTAGAGGTAAGTTTCCAAGCTCAACAATGGTAGAGATCTAGGGTTTGGACTTCTAGCACTAGAAATGGTTTAGTTAGATCTCTAGAAAGCTTAATAGATGTTTAATGCTTAAATCTAGAGATTTGTTGGAGTAATTTGCAAAGATACAAACCTAGGGCTCCAATTTGGGGTTTTTGTTTAATAGTTGAGCTTGATCTCAATTGATGGTATCTAAACCTAATTGCTAGGTGTCTAAACGCGTGGGCGAAGACGGATTGACGATTCGTCAAGTCGGTAGAGAGATATCGGCGAAAAGAGACCATTCGAGCTTTGTTTCCGCCTAGGAGGCCGAGACAACGTCATAGCAAGTGCCGAATCACGTTCCTAGAGCCTTGACATCGTCGAAAGGTGGGTGGTGCCATCCCGAAGCAACCGGGCTTCTCTTTATGTCTTAGTACATTGTAACCTTGCATCTCTTATACATGTGCATTGTAGGATTGCATTGTTTTATTCCATTTCCTTATGCTTGCTAGTTGATATCAACGTATGAGTTGAATGTTTGATATAGTGGTTAGATAAGGATTGGGTCTTGACATTGAATCCTAAAGTGCTGAGGAAAAGAGATGGACTCGATGGTTACCTAGTGACATAATGAGTGGCATATGAATGATAATTGAAATAGTATGAGTGGCATCAAACTTAGTGTAAAGTGATACTCGTAAATTGTGAACTTAGGGATCGGTGGACTCCCTAGTGATGGCTCGTTGAACAAGAACATAGTGTAATTAAACACTTGTATATGGACATTGAGATAGGTGGATTCCCGAGTGATTTCTAGCCCTAGCTGATAGGGTATCCTCGAGTTGAGAGGATTGGATCATACTCACAGTCTGTTTATACTTGTGGTCGTCGCGCCACACAAGTCGTCGTGCACTCCGGAGTTTGGTGCGAGAGGGACAGAGTTGATGTCCTGCAGATGGTCTCGGGTTTGAGAGCGAGGTGCGTCTCCTTACCTTACGAGATGGCGAGGTGAGTCGTGGGCGAACCTAAGGGATTGCCAATGATTGGGTAAACAAGAGAATAGCATTGCTTATTGGGCATTTGCTTGTTGGACATTGCTTAGTGGACATGGTAGTGTGTTAGTAGATTACTTACTATGTGTTGCATGCATACATTACTCTTGATTGGGCAAAGTAGTGTAGTTTTCCTACTACGTCGTTTACTGCTTTCATTATTTATCTATCTATCTGCTCTTGCCCGCTTGGACCTAGTGGGAAGATCGGCGGAGTCGGCGACCGAACTCACTGGGAACTATGGACAATAGTTCTCACCCCACTTTGTTGCAGGGCCTAGTTCGAGCAAGCCGGGCGAGGATCGCGGCAAGGGCATAGCGCCCGAGCAGTAGCAGTGTAGTCGCTTTCCTATTTTGTATTAGCACCATCCTATGTTTATGAGTGATTTGTAGGAGAGCTATCTATGTATTTTGGTGATGATCTAGTGGACAATGTATTCATTTTGGGAAAGATGCAAATGTAAATTAATGTAAATGAATGCAATGTGATGTAATAGCTAGTTATATCTCTCTTTGTTCACTTGTATGTACTCGTGACTCTTGCTCTTATCTGTTGGCATTTGTTGTGCCCCTCGTTGATTGTGTATGTATAGAATTTCTTTTCCTAGGCAAATTCTTGTACATGATCAAGTTGTTTAGCCTTGGGCGGGCAGGGGAGGTGTTGTCCGTTCGGCAACTGTTCGACGTGCCCGAACCGGACCAAATTGGTAGCAGTTTCGGTGCCAAATTAAGCTCTTAAAGCTCGAAATATATATATATATATATATATATATATATATATATATATATATATATATATATATATATAGTCTACTATACTATTAATAGTATCAATCACTTGCTATTAGGTTTTCGATTTTTGGATGAAGGAATGTACGGTTAGAATGATAGTGATCCCCTAGGATTGAGTGGGTGGTTAGTTGAATAATACGATCTAATGGCACAAAATTCGATAATATAGTAGCCGGACTCTCTCTCTCTCTCCCGGCTACTATACTATCTATAGTACTAAGCGCTTTGTACTATTGAGTTTTTTGTCGTTAGATCTGCCTATGTATATAGAGTCCAGCTATTATACTATCGATAGTACCAAACATTTGGTGCTATCGAGTTTTCTGCTGTTAGATATATCCCTTTGGTTATTTTCATCCGTTAGATCATAATATTCAATTAGCCACCCACTCAACCCTAGAGGGCTACAATCATCCTGACCGCATATCCTTTCATCCAAGGGCCGAGAACCTAATAGCAAGCAATTTGTGCTATTAATAGTATAGTAACCTAATTCTATATATATATATACTCGGGCTACTATACTCTTATAAGTATAGACCCCTTTATACTTATAAATTTTCAACCGTTGGATGTGCAAATAGAATGATAGTGGTCCCGTAAGATTGAGTGGGTGGTTCGTTGAATAGTATGATTTAACGGATGGAAATGGTCAAAAGAATAGATCTAACGGTTGAAAACTTATAATAAGTATATATAATAGCCGAACTCTCTCTATATATAATTATATATAATATATATTTTAATTATATAAAATAATATATATTATGTATTTTAATTATATGTATATAGAATTTAGATTATTGGGCCCACAAAATCAAACCAGCAAAATCCTACTCTAATTGCTCTCTTTCTCTCTTTTTCACTTCCTCGTAGAGTCGCTTTCCCTAATTTTTTTAGTATTATAATATCGTATTTCAAGCATTCATTTTGTATATTAAACTATTAGATATTTTTTATATCAAATTTTAGATAATATTTTATAAAAATTAAACTATAGATTGCACGATGTTAAGAATTTCAAGCAGCTCGTTTACGGCTCGAGCTCACTCGACTCGAAGTTAGGCTCGCTTGAGCTCGGCTCGAATTAATTTCAAGCCAAGCTTGAGCCTAAATTTAGGCTCGAAATTAATTTCAAGCCAAGCTTGAGCTTAGGTAAGCTCGCTCGAGCTCGGCTCGTTTCCACCCCTAGAGAGCACATTTGACAGCATTCTCCATATTTCTCAATAGGGCCCCACAAATTTACAGAACTATAAACAAAGCGAACCATATAAATTTGCGAAATAAAAAAACCGCTTCATACCTTACTGTATATGGTTTCACAAATAACAAGATTTCTGAAAACATCTTCACACCTTACTGTATTAGTTTCAGCATGCCCAAATGAACAATGCAATATCTTTCTTGCAGGAACACGGAATAAACTATTCCAAAATAGTCATTGTCGGCACAGTGAAATTATCTTCTTCTCTTTTATGGATACGATGATAGCATTTCCATATTGCTCGCCCCCCGAGATTTGGGTAATATTATTATTTGCTGAATATAACCTTCTATTCAGCCAAACCAACTAATCATGAACCCTTTATCCTCGACAGCCTCTTCCTCTTTCGATTCTTCTTCTTCGTAACGCTTCTCTTTCCACTGCTGCCAGATTGAACAAGCACAAGAGCACTACCACCAGCTGGTCTACCGTTAAATGTTCTCCCTTTCTTACAAAACCATTTCAGTGGCAAATTCTTTGCAACTTTTGCAATATCACCGGAAATAGCAAGCTCAGTTAGTGTTTGAATCCTCTCCTGCGTTTGGGTAGCCCATGCCACCAATTGATCAAGTGAGATTGAGTCATCCAATGGTCGCCTCCAGAGATCAAGTAAAATTCGTCGAAATGACTGGTACGAAAGAGGAGGAGGAAATTCCTCCATACCTTGGCAAAGCATGTTAACCTTTATGACATGTTTGCAAAGGTTTCCCTGCATCGACCAAGAACAATTACAGAGAGAGAATTCACATCCCGGATTCCATACTTTGTGTGTTTGAGTACAATCCTTCTGGCTGACAACTTCTGCGAAAAGACAATTTTCATTATCAAAACGTACGGCATCATCAGGAATTTGTAGTGCTCGATGCCAGGACGTGGAAGAAATGTACTCCTCTTTTACTGTTGGGAATGACCCGCTCTCATCGGCAAAGAGATCAAGCCAATAACCCGAGTGGATCTCGGTTGTGAGCTTATGAACTAACCAATCGACGCGTTTTAGGGCACCAAGATTGGAGTCATCGTAGATTTTGGTCTTAAGCTTTAGATGGTATCCTTCAATAGCACCACAGGACTCCTGGCTGGCTAGGGGAAGACTCTTCAGAGTTTCAAGCCACATCTCTAACATATTAGAAGATTAAATAAGTGTAAGGGGAGTAATATGGCTTTTACATATACAGAGCTGCAATGCTATTTACATGTATTGTTGTAAAATCTGGATTTTTCATATATACCCCTTAAAGATGCAGTTTCTTTTAAGGACAAGGGAGAAGTTGAAGATGCAGCATCTTTTAAGAACAAGGGAGAAGTTGGTCTTCTATTAGAAAATAGTTTTGAAAGAAGAACATGTGTGGAGTACAATGGTACATCTGTAACAAAATCAAGTTTTTTGGGCATATATCCAAAACTCAGATTTGGCGAGGATAACTACGTCAATAGATAATATTGCAGTTGTACATATAAATGTAGATCTAGTATATACTGAGATTGGAATCAATAAAATAAAGCAGAGAGATTACCAATTTTGGGAACCCAGAATGCCTTAAAATACTGCATGAAGGTAGTCTGGTCTACAAAATCTTGAATTAACTCCTCTACACCACCCATTGCATCCACTTCACTCCAAAAGCTGTAGATAATTTTGCCCAGACGTTGAAATATTTCACGTTGAATTTCATTGTTGGTGCATCTCTTAATTACATTCTTTAGCCATGACCTACGAATACGCCATAAAGAGAATAGAATAGGGCAACAAAATACATCCCTGAAAAACCACTGAACAAGTTAGTGCCAACAGAAGAATACTGCAAACTGATGGAGCCACTAAATTGAAGTTTGGTTAGAATGCAGGAAAGCCCCCCGAACCCATTGAACTGGAGCAAATTAATAGATATCGCCTTATCCAGAAAACCGTCAGAGGAGACAAAGCAATGGAATTTTGCAATTTTAGGGGGAATTTATAGATTTCAATAGCTTTGGGGGCCAAAAGGAAATTTCCCATATTTATTTGATGCTTTCCTGTATTTTACCCAAGCTAAATGTTCCTTCAGGAATCTCACCTGATGGGGTCAAGCTCTAAAGTTGGGTCATCAATTATAAACCCACAAACTCTCCAACTCAAATCAACTGCATGAATCCTATCTGCAAGTGTTTGCATCCATTTAGCAACATCCTTCTTAACAATAGTTCGAGTAATGACCCACGCAACAGGAAGAGCATGTTGTCTTGAATCGAAAACAAGTAGCGTGTAAAGTGGATACTGCAACAGAAAAAGATCGCATAACTAAAAAATTACACATAGCTTGTTCTAAGTGGCTGTTCCAGCCTAGCTATAGCTTCTGATTGTTCAAAAAGGCATTTGTAGCCTTTTCAGCAACACCAGAAGCAGAAGCTTCAAGTTGGATCTCCTGCATTTGGGCTTAGAAACTCGTATCAATTGCCTAGCACAGAAAAAAAAAAAAAAAAAACTTCTTATCGCAAATGCCTGGCTATATCATCACAGAGTAGAGAAGCTGCTCTAGAACCTAGGCCATTTCTAAAGAGTCACCAAAACTATGAAGGAACTACAAATTTGCAAACATAAGATACAACTTATTTCAATCATTTAAGTACCTTCAGCTTGCTTATACCGAAAGTTGAGTCACATGCCAGAATACTTTGGTGTCCAAAACGAATCATCTGCTGCAACTGCCACTCTGTTTGGATTCCTAGGATAAAAGGGTCAGTCTCTGTTGAATCTTGGTAGAAAAACACTGATTTCTTATTCCTCTCAACCCACATCCGAATGCTAGCCTGGTCATCTAGATCCAATTCATGAGTAGACCTCTTTATAATCATTCCAAGCTTTTGGACATATTGAGAAGCAAGACTATCTACCCTCGCATTCGAGCCACAATACCTTTGCACGCCTTCTATATGTGTCTGCAATATATTCTCCTCAGGGATTCCGAGATAAATCATCGATATAGTTTGCTGCTGAATTTCACTGCATATGTATGGGACCTTCTTGGCACCTGGGCCAATGGCATCTCTATCTAGAGGACCATGGCATATAAAGCCAGACTTGTTAATGTGGCGCCTTTCATGGTATATGATGAGCGCAACTGAGGGACGGGCGTACAAGCGCTTGATAGCAAAGTGGCAAGTGCAACCACGCATAGACTGCGGCCGAGCGGCACGATTTCTTGTGTTGAGTCTGTATCTTCGGCTCGGCAAGATGTTCCCTCCCTCTCCATAGTTCTCGGGACCAAATGAACACCAGTAACTAGGAAGGAAAACAATATAATTGAGAAAAGAAGTAAAAAGTTTTCAAGAGAAGAAATACTTCTAGTAAAAACAATTGCTCAATAACTCACAGCCTGTATAGGAGATATTCATCACTTTTAAATTCCTTCAAGCTTCCCTTCTCTCTTTTCCTTCCCCTTTCAATGTGAAAACGAGTAGGACACTCTGCGTTTGAACTTTCGCCGCTTATAAAAGCCTCAACTCGAGTGTAAGGAATGAGGGCGACATCATCAACATGGTGTTCCGTGCTTCCAAACTTCGTCCATGTCAGGTCGGCAGCAGAAAATACATCTCCTGGAGGGTCCTGAATTGGAATATCAGTAACGGAATCCTTTATCTCCATTTACTGCTCTACTCCTCTAAAATGGGAATGCTGATCACGATGCCTACAGTTCAAAGCAATTACACTCATTTACAAGCATACCTAAATGAAAGTTCAAGAACACTGATCTTCTAAATCTTCTCGTTTCAAAAGCACTGAGACAAAAGAATCATTTTATAGAAGATCAACAAAATTTAAGCAAAAAAAACAACATTTTTCTCGGGAGTATTTGGAAAATCACGTCACGAAGAACAAGGTAGCAAAACAAAGAGAACTGATAAATTAGATAGTCTAAATCATCAAACAAAAAAAACAAAGAAAGAAAGAAAAGGCTAGAGACATTTAATAAAACAAGAGTAAATAGTAATTACGTACGCTGCATCTGGCGAAACAAGTATAAGAGTGGAGAAGGGAGATGAGAAAAACTATCGGCTTGGGATGACCCAAACCCAAATTAAATATATAGCTAGGTGAGACCTTAATTGGTTGTGGTCAAGTTGGGTGAAATCTAGCCACCTCTAACAACAACCAGATACGTATTTGTACAACAATCGATTAAGCAATCAGACTAAGGATATTTAACAAATAGAAAACTATGCACAAGAAAATGTATAGGATATGAAAGAACAAGATTAGAATAGGATAATCCAAAAGACAATAAAAGGAAATAAGACAATAGCAAAGTTGAAAGATGATAGCATGAGCTAAGTTAAAAATAAAAGAAAAGTAGCTAAGATTAAAGAGCAGAAAAAACCAGTAGTGCAAAACCTATCATTAACTAACAATAAAACGAAGAACAAGAAAATTTGTTGAACAAGGAGAAGAAAAAAGAAGAGATAGAAATAAAATAACAAAAATAGAGGGATTGGTTTAATACAAACATTACAGGGTTAGATCAAGTGAAAGACAATCATTTGTAAAGCTAACGAAGAAATTTTGATGTGGACATTTGAAGGTAAACTATTGGACTCTATTGTATAAATGATAGCAAGAAGAAAAGAATAATAAAGAACACTTCGACAAAAATGTACATAAAGAACTTTATGAAGAACAAAAAATGAGAAAATGCCTAAATGGTCAAAGAGAAAAGCAAATTCTGATTCAAGTTTTGCAGTTTATTCCACCTTGTCCTGTCCGCTGTTATCCCTGAGTTGTTAAAAATATGTGCAATATACTGTGTCGATAGTAGAAGAAGAAGAAAGATAGAACAGACAAAAATTAACTAAGCTTAATATCTTATGCTCTTATAGTAAAGCTTTCTGTAAGAAGAGACAATAGCGGTCCTAATGACCCATTTGGTGATCAACTCATCTGCATCTCGCAAAATCGTAAGCAGAGCACATGTGAATAAATTGGTTGTTAAAAAGTAAAACAGTTACTAAGAGAAAAGTAATGTTAGTAACAAAATAAAATGGATTATACCACAAGAAGTAATTAGGATCGGACCTGAGGGTCACCTATCTGACATTCTCTTGGCAAGGCTACCTGATTATAGACCTTAGGGTGCGTTTGATTTGCGTTATCTTTTTCAGATTCCTAGTAATTCAATAGGAATATAAAAATATGACGGTGTTTGGATAAACGCACTAAATAATCTAGTTGATAATGTTGGATTTACTTGGTAATAAGATTCATACCAAAGTATTAATCTCATTCCTTTGAGGGAGGGTGGGTATCCTCATATTAATGGATTCGGATAATCATAATATGTCTAATCTTTTTCTTTCTCCCCACCCGCCTGCTAGTTGATATTGTTTACCTTTAGTACTCTAATCTCATATCTCTCTCTAGACTTATCTTTCTATCTCTAAACTTCAACTCTTTTTCTCTCTAAACTAAGTTCTCTCTCCCCCTCTTTTTCTAAAATCTCAACTCTCTCACTCCCTCTAATCTCGACTCTATCTCTCTCTATTTCTTTAATTATTCTCTCTCTCTCTCTAACCTATGTTCTCTCTCTTTTTTCTAAAAAAATGTTTGAATTTTTTTAGCATTATCTAAAATTAATTAACGAAATAAATACATTAATTGTATATTTTTCGTAATCTTAAATAATATGACTAAATAATATAACCGTGCGAAACCAAATACCGGCATGCCACATTCTTAGTAATAGGATGGGCAGGAATAAGATTTTTGGGCATCTTTCTTTTTATTACTAGTAATCTTTCGCAGTGCGAACCAAACGCGCCCTTAGATCCATCTGATCTAGGTGAGCAATGATACCTGACTCTAGGGTTTCGTGGTCTCTGCGAGAAAGCAATGGTATATGAATCTAGGGTTCGTGGTCTCTCAGAGCAAACACCAGAAAAGATACATACGAAATCACCAAGAAAGTGGGTTCATCATACAATCACGAGAAACAAAAGCAAATTGTGAAATAGTCAAACAGATGATGAAACTGAGAACTAAATTAAAGGGATTAGATAAATTACCTCTTCGACGAGAAACCCTAGCTCCAACACGGAACTGTCTGAGCCTCGAAAAGCAAGAGTTTCCGCCCGCGTACGATATTGAGCAATGTAGCTAGATTATCTATCGATCGGAGGAATCGGACGATTGTAGTTCAGTAGTTAGCAGAGGAAGGTAATAAAAAATGATAATAAGTGGCCGCAGCAAACGAGGAGGGGCGAGCCTGGCGGAACTCCGGTGGCGAGAGGCCGTGCGGGTGGAACTCCGGCGGGGCGACGGGGCTAGGGCATCGTCGGAGCTGAGGGGGAAATGGGAGGAGAGAGAAGGGAGAAAGACCGGATCTAGGCGAAAGGGAAGATCGCAGCGGCACTTAATGGTCGGAGCCTCAGATTTCCGGATCGGAGGTAAAAGGCGGACTGGATAGAGCGGAGAAGGGCGACCCGAAGCCCGTTTGCCCGTTTACAGGTGGATCGGGCGGCCAGAATCGCGGATCGGGGGAAGGAGGCGGACCCAAGACCCGGAGGGCTGTGGATAGTGCGGATAAGGGCGAACCGACGCCCGCTTACCCGACTACCGGCCGTTCTTGGAACGGACAATCCCGCTCACGGCCCACATTTCCATCAAAATCGGCCCACAAGTCTCTTTTACTATTTTTCTTTACTTTTTACAACTTAATTCACTATCTTTTCTGTAATTTATTTTTAGTACAATGTAAAGAAGTATATAAGAAACGAGAGTATCAATGAAAATGAATTAGCACCTTCTTTCTTTCCCAAATTTCTTCTCATCTAAACCCTTCTTCTCCCAATTTTTCTCAACTCTAATTCCCCACTTCTAATCTCTATCCCAACTTCTTATCCATCTCTATCTCTACATTTACCTCTATCTCTTTTTCTTACCCTTTTCCTTATCTCGATTACATCGAAGTCGCTGCCGGAAACCACCATCATCCCCGCCGCCGTCCACGCCTCGGCAAGTTCTCGTCATCGGCGGGTTGCGACGGGTTGCGACGAGAGTCCGGAGCGTTACACAGGGTTTGCTGCCGGATCAAGGGTTTCCCGAGTGGAGAGCAGTCGAAGCGGAGAGCAGGGACTGATGAAGGAAGCGGAGAGTAGCGACGGGTTGGGCTTGTGGAGAAAGGAAAAACCGAAGCCCTCTCGTTTGGCCAGTCCGACTTCTTCCGTATAACTTAATGGACGGCCCTCGCTAGGCCTAATATGACAAAAAGTTTTCGAGACCCAGCCATAAGCCCAGCAATTATTCAGGCTTAAATCAGGCCGGCCCTATGTCAATTGGTACACAAGATCCATTCATATATACAGTGAAGATCGTGCAAAAATTTTAAAAACTCAACACAAAATTTTCCTTCTCCAAAAGACACTTTTATTTTGTCGCTGTATTTTCCCTTATAATCTCTTGTCACTGGCTGGTAAAAATTGAAGTGAAAGCACTATGGTGGCCCATGCGTATGCCTGTCACCTTCTATTCCTGGGCCATCCACTCTTTGTGGCGTAGCTTACTGAGCAGGATCATTAACCTATATTGGACCAGTTGCATAGATGTGGCCCATAGGGAATTAGATCCAGCCTAATGCTGAGTAGTGATTGGGCTAAAACTGAAATTTGCCTTCTCAACATAAAAAAACACTAAAAATGGAAGGAGCGCATGCTCTCCGATTAGTGCAATTAGAGATTGGATATCTACCATACACGTGAGGCGCAATCATGCATACAGTAGACAATAGATATTGCTAGTGGTCGGTCACATTTAGTTTAATAGTTTTTGTCTATGGGGTTCTCCGGCAAGTTTTGAATTGTAGATTTTAAAAACTTTTTAATTTGGGATAAAAATTAAATTCTCCGAAAATAGATTTCTTAAAGCCCATTTCACTCTTTCTTGGGTCGTTTGCTGGTCCATTTTCCCTGGGTTCAGTGAGCTTTTAGATCTTTTACACATATTGAGCCCATTTGTGTAGCCCGGTTCGTGAACGGGACTCGGACGTAACAAGTAGCAGGCCTTCGAACATAATACTTCCTATGATTTAACCGAAAAAAAGATTGTGAGATCAATTGTTTGCGAGAGTTTCTATTTCCTAGTAAAGCAAAATTAAGAATTCCCGTGATTTAGCGTAAAAAGAAAATTGTAAATTTACTTAACAAACTAAAGCCCAATTAAAGCCCGTCTCTAAACTTACCATGCATGTGTTGTTAGCTGTCCCATCCGTACCTGAGCAAAAAGATGGAGAGATTTTTCTTTTTTTCCATGCGGGACCTCCCCTCAATATTAGGCCACTTTGAAATAGATCCAGAAACCTTTACCTTTTCTTTTGTTAAGTAAAACTTCTCATAAATTAAACGGTAATATTAATCGCTAACGTTTGTTTGTGAAACAATCAATAAATTTGGTAAAATTTTTAATCAATCTCGCTGACACTCTCAACATTAAAATATGGAAAGCTAAAGGAAATATCAATTGAAATGATTCGAGATGAGGGCAAACATTGAAAGTAAGCCCGTCCCAAAAAGAGAGCGTCGGATTCAATAGGGCCTAACAGAATGTCGGGCCGGAGTCATGCGAAGCGTCCATTTAACAAACTGCGCCCATGCAATTAGCTCAAGGAAAGTTAGACCTTGAATCGGCCCATTCATAGATTGACGGATGGGTTTTTAATGTGTCAATTTTTGGAGTTCTACCCTTTGAACTGGTGGTAGTTGGGCAGAGTTTGGCGTAGAAAATTATTTATGGGGTTGTGAAAATACCAGTAGATGATTGAAAGAAGGCACGGAAAATGCCCTAACAAATCATGTTTTATTATTAGAAAGCAAGATCTAACTATCCACACGAAGATTAAAATGGATTTGATTCTTAGCTTGTAGAGGTATGCATCGTATTTTGAAGGCTGGTTTAATTATCAAGTCATTCCAATATAAAGCCTTCAGCGACTAATTTGAAGAGGAAATATTCCATGGGACATTGATGAGTGGGAGAAAAAAACAAAAAAAACAAAAAAAAAAAAATCCAAGGAAGGGACCTGGTGTGTTCGTAGTCGTGGGTTGGGCTTATACCTACAACTTCCCTTTTATTAGGTATATGGGCTACTGTTGAGAGAACCCAATCCCCCTTTTTTGGGCCGAATGGAGGAAAATCACGTGGCACTTCTGTCTATGTAGTTCGTATTTGGTCCAAAGCTAAGTCAACCTAATACGGGCCTGATTTCTGTAGACCAAAATAGTTATTTTGAGTCACGCAGCAGATCAACCCAATACGTTAGTTTGGGTCCAGATTAGGCTCCCGGACTACATAAATGCCATTTTTTAGGCCTGTAGAAATCACAGCCAGTCCATCCAATTTCGGCCTCCGGCCTCTGAATCTAGCTTTTGTAGGCCTACGAACTTCGGTCAAACTAATTTGGAGGTAATTTTGCAAAATATTTATTGAAAGCTGATAAAAGATTACACATTGCTTCCCTAGAAAAACAATGGATATTTTATCTGATGCAAATACTCACTCTCCAAATGCATTAGGATGTGAGGGCAAGGAAAAATTGCAACTTAATCTTAATGTTGGTTGTCATATTTATTCTTTGTAAATCTATGATGAGTTTTTGATTCTTCTCTGGGCCTATCGTTCTCAGGTCAAAACAAACCCAATCGTGGTTGAGATTGTCTGGGCCGAATTTTGGATAATCACAAGACTCTGATGTGTCAGTTCTTGTATGAACCAGGTCGTCAGCTCTCTCGGCCCAAGCCCTAATCCACGTGGACTAGCTTCTTGCGCTCCTATTTATTCCCGCCCGAACTCCTTTTCCCCAAATTTTCTTTCCCTCCATCGATCTCGAGGGAAATTTTGAAATAGAAAGAAAGAAAGAGCGAGAGCGAGCGATCACCTTCTTCCACTTTGCCAGCATCGATCGATCCATCGAGCCCCACCTCAAGGAATGCTAGTGAGCCCGATCGGAGAGTTCGCTCCAATGGCGAAGCTTTGTGGTGATCATCACCATCCATTGGCGGTAAGCGTTAAGGAGGAGGACTCCATGAAAAGGCCGAGTTCACTTTCAATTCGAAGCTCATCATCATTGTTCTCACCATCATCGCGGAAGATATGTGATCGCTGCCACAGGTGACTTACCTTTCTCTATCTGATTTCGACTATTTCTTGGCTTACGTTCATATTTGGGCCTGTATAATGTCGGTTAAGCGGCGGTTTACTGGTGCATTTCTTTTCTTTCAAAAAAATTTATGGAGAAATTCATTATGTCATCTCTCTCTCTAATCTTTTCATCATTGGGTGTTAACAGATGCATTGTTTGCACGTTGCAGAATTTTAGTTTTTATCTTGGGGGCTATTGGTTGACTTGGTGCGAGCATAATGACACAAGGAATAGTATTAGAGGATGCTTTTGGTGATATTTTCTCTTCTACAATTTCTGAATTTTCATAACACTAATCTGTAAGTTTGCATTAATTTTTATCACTAAAGTTCATTAGATTTAGTTCTTTGAACAATCTTAAGGATATCAGATCGTGAATAAGAAGACAAATGCTAATCCATTGATTAAAAGGATTTGCATATTGTACGATCACTTGATTGTCTGTTTATTATTGAAGCCTAAACTGCATGGGAATATCATTGCAATTTAATAAACATTCTGCATCTTTTAATTAATCTTTTTTGTGCGATTAGATTACTCTGCTTAAAATTTAGAATGTATAAATTCTTTCAAGAAAAAAATTCTGGTACACCCTCAATATTCTATGCTTGGCTGAATGTATTTGGCATTATTCAACTGAAATTGTATTTGTGACATTTTTACCATTATTTGAATATTGATAAACACAATAGAAATAAAATTTTGATAGAGACTTTGTGGATCTCTTTCTTAGTCCCTACTCTTTCCTCTTCTCTTCTCTCAACCAGAAGTATAGGTAGGTCCAGATTTTTTCATGTTCACCTCCTTTTCTAATTCTCTCATTTATGGTTTAGGTTTGTGGCTTTGGCTCAATTATTTAGTAATTGCATATTAAAGCAAACTTGTAATAATTTAAACCATTCAGGTTGGTTTTGACGGCTGTATTGCTTCTAACCAAAACAAAATTTTGAGCCGTGAGAAAACATAGTAGAAACAGAATTTGCAAAGAGAATTTGTGGATCTATTTTATAGTTTCTGTCGCTCTCCCCCTTCCGACTAGAGGTCATAGATTAGTTTTAGAATTGTAGATTCACAAATCTTTTCTCTAATTCTCCTAACTAGGTTTCGCTCTTTAGGGTCAAGAATAGGAAAGTTGAAACAACAACAGAAGTAGCACAAGGTTTGATGGTCTAGGGATTAGGAACTTGAAGAGGCAGAAACGGCAGCGGCAGCAGCAACAACAGTGGAAGGAGAAGCAGCTTTGTGTTTAGGGTTGTAGGGGTTTGGGTTTTAGCCCCCGTTTGGTTCGGGGTTAAGAAAAAGTAGTTATTCCAGGGATAGGGTTAAGTTCAGGGTTAAAATGGTGTTAAAATTTTTTTGTGTTTGGTTGAAGGTTGGAGTTAGTCTAGGATAGTGAAAAAAAGTGTTTGGTTGGAGTAGGTGGGATAAAAAAATAATGATTGATAAAGAAGAAAAATGTGAGAGCTCGGGATGCGTGCGGAGTTAAAGTTGGGAGGGGAAGTGGGGTTAATGATTGATAAAGAAGAAAAATGTGAGGGCTCGGAATGCGTGCGGGGTTAAAGTTGGGAGGGGGAGTGGGGTTAGTAAACCCCACTAACCCGGTTTGGGGTGGGGTTTACTAACCCCACCCCAAAAGAATGGTATTTGGGTATAAATTGGGGGTTAAGGGGTTATTCCACCCCTTAACCCCCACCCCAAAAGAATGGTGTTTGTGCTTTAGGAGTTAGGGTTTATTTCTTTGTGATTAATTGAACAATCTAATGAAAGGTTTGTTTGGTTCAAGGGTGGAATTGGAATGGATAATGGAATGGAAATGTATTGAAATGGTAATTGGATTCGCCCACTTTCCCAAGACGTTTGGTTCATTTGTGGATTGAAAATTGGAATGAGTTATTTCTATTCCATTGTTTGGTTCATATATAAACTAAAAAATTATAGAATACCATAATACTAATTTAACTCTCAAATATAATTTTATATTATTTAAAATTTATGAAAAATATAATACTATTCTCTATTGAGTTTTCCAAAAAAAATGTCAAATTTATTTTAAAAAACTTTTATGCAAGAAAAAATTATAAAAAATACATAAATTTTTTAAAATAAAATTTATATTAATTAATGTGAAATATCAAACACTATCTAAAGTATAACAAAAGCGAACCAAACATAAATTTTTTAAAACTTGTTCTGTTGACTTGAGCCATCCATTCCAGTTCGGAATAGGAATCCCAAACCTATTCCTGCGAACCAAACAATCGGATTTGATCAAACCGATTCCCATTCCATATCCAAAATGGATGAACTAAACTGTCCCGGAGACTGTGAACGCATCCGTCTCGCCTGTCTAAGTCACGCTACCTCCACGCAAAACAGTCCGTGGATAGCAAAACTAGTCAGTGACATCAACGCGAAAGCACAAAGCCAAACTTCGGAGTGGCACTCGTGGGAGCTACCCAACCGAGTATGCAAGCGTATCTCTGTCGAGCTCAATCAGGCTCTCGCAGGCTATAGTTAAATAAACAGGATCTAACAACCAAAACACACGTGTCCTCGGCACAATCTGATGCTACATCAGTAATCCGGATCCACCGTCAATCCCAACGGTACCCAACAGTCCGGAACACTGTAAACACTACTGTAAAAATCGGCTCGACATCCCAGCACGAGCGTAACAGTAAATTAGACTACCTGGGGTACTCACCACAAGAACACTGCAATTGTATAAAAGTACAACGGCCCCTAAGGCTAAATCAGGTAGTTTAACATATGACAGATTCCGAACGCTAGTTTTTTCCTATGTTTTATTCGAGTCCAACATGTATGATTAATAACAGCTAATAACATATTCCCAATTCAGTTAATATGTCTAAAATATACCTACTCTTGAATTTGAGCTAAACAATAACAACTTGTAATATTAACGATATATGTCGACCAATAATACTATAGGAGTAGGATTTCGATGATAAACCCACCTCGTATGCTAAATCCAACGCGGGGCGACGTCGAGAACGGCGAAAACACGCTCTCGCCTAAGCTCCCTGCGACGCTACGACTGCAACCGTACCCTCGAACGGCTCCGCGGTGCGTCGTTGGTGTCGAAATCGGCTCGCGGCAACTCCCCGAGCTCGTCGTTGCTTCGGCCGAAACGAAAGAGAGAATTAATTAATGAAGTGCATGCACACCCTCTGTACTTAAGTTGATAGGTATGCATGGGAGAGGGGGAAGGAAATTGATGCACGTGGCATCCTTATCCCCCAAAGGCACATCCATCTTATACCAATTAAAATAAAATAATAATAATAATAATAAAAAAATAAGGATACTACATTAAACAAACCCTAAGAGTATCTTATTGTGAAAGAAAATAACAAATGTTAATTCATTGATTAATAGGTGTTGCATATTATGATTACTTGATTGTCTGTTTGCCATTGAAACGGAAGCCATATTGAATTTGCAACATAATTTGATTAAAATAAATTATTAACTTGAAGAGTACAAGTTGATTGTGACATTTGCCTTGCTTGTTACCATAATTCAGATCGATCTTATAAGTACGCGATACATTGATTTAATTTTACTGGTGATCGATTCATCATTCAGGAATCAATGCATGTGACCAACAAACCGTGATGGAGACATTTCGAATCAAGATATCACGCATGTCGGGGAATTTGATTTGTCTCTACATCTTGAGCCTCTTACATGGGTGAAATTAAATTCTAACATAAATCATTTACTCAACTCATCAAATATAAAGTTTACTAAAACTCTTGATTTTATTTTTTTGAAAGATTATATTTATTTCAATTTAATTCAAAATCTATGTCATATATGGATTATCAAAAAGTTTTGAGGTGACTCGTGAGAGAAAATGCTAAATATCAAATAATACAACACTAGTTAGGGGCCTCGCGCGATGCGGCGGGAAAGATAATACAATAGTAAATTATTATAATTATTAACATTACTTTAAATTAAAATTTTAATTTTAAATGCAAATTCAAATATTAAAATCAAAATAAAAAAATTAAAGTTTGAAATCAAAATTTACAAAATTTAATTTTGAAATCAAATTTTAAAAAATTTATGTTTGGAAATCAAAATTTAGATTCAATTTAAAATTCAACTTAAAATTTAAATTCAAATTATAATTCAAAATTCAAAATTTTAATTTTAAGATTAATTCCGGATTTAAATTTAAAATTTAAAATTTAAAATTTTTATATTTAGGGACTAAAGTGAAAAATATGCAAATGTTAGGGACCAAAATTGATATGCAAAAACAAGCCTAAATAGGCGATGTCGATAATGACGTTAATTCTAAAACCTCTTTTAACAGTGTCATTTTATCGCGATAAAATCGAGAGATTTGAAAGTTTAATTGTAAAAAAAAAAAAAGAAGATTAGGGACCAAAATAAAAAATAGTGGAAAGATTAGGAACCAATGTGCAATTAATCCTTAAAAAATTGTGTGGGCCCTATAACCCTCTAAAATAAGGAGAGGTCTTTTTTAGAGTTGCCAATTCATATATGTTTTGAAATTAAAGTAAAAAATATGCAAAATTTAGGGATCGAAATTAGCATGCAAAAGAAAGTTAAATAGACGATGACATGATAATTTCGTTAATTTTAAAATATTTTTAATTATATTTTTATCGCGATGAAATTAAGAATTTGAAAACTTAACTGCAAAAAAAAAAGAGATTAGAAAACAAAATAAAAAAAATTGTGGAAAACTTGAGGAGCACTATGCAATTAATCTTAAAAAATTTGCTTGCCCCACAACTCCCAAAATAAGACGAGGTCCGGTAGTATTGAACAATAAAAAATTATAGAATGAAACTAAAATATTTATATATTTTTTCTGAAAATATCTAAACTAAATAACAACAATAAGTAAACCAGTTTAAAATAAAAAAAAAAAACTCATTGTAATATTTTAAAAAATGCATAATATTTTTTTATTATCATCAGCATAGAATTTACAAATAAAAAAATATAAAAAATTAATTGGAATGAAAGCATTACTTTTGTTGGTTCGAAAATAAATTATTATATAATAACATATATATATATATATATATATATATATATAGAGAGAGAGAGAGAGAGAGAGAGAGAGAGAGAGAGAGAGAGAGAGAGAGAGAGAGGAG
>NC_033636.1:177777-191720 GCF_001540865.1 Ananas comosus
TTACGATTAGGTTGATAGTGGACCCCCTAGGGTTGAGTGGGTGGTTGGTTGAATAGTATAATTTAACGAGTAAAAATAATTAAAGAGTGAATCAAACGACTAAAAAGTTATGAGTACAAGAAGTTCTATACTCATAAGAGTATAGTGGCCGAACTATAACTATATATATATATATATATATATATATATATAATTGAGCTAGAATACTTTTATAAGTATCACCCCTTTGGTGCTTTTAGGTTTATAGTCTTTGGATCTACTCCTTGATTACTAATAGTCTTTGGGTCAAATACTATTTCATCTACCACCATCTACCACCATTATCCTAACTTTACATTTCTCCATCCAAGAGTTAAAAACTCAAAAGCACAAAGTTTTTGGTGCTTTTAAAAGTATTCTAGCTCAACTCTCTCTTTCTCTCTCTCTCTATCACCTCTCGCGGTCCACAAACTGAATCCCACCTTGTGGACCGTGTACAAAATAAGGTGAGCCCCGCCATTTTTTATGGACGGTCCCCACGGAAAAACCAGAGAGAGGTCCAATGCTCTCTCTCTCCCCCTCCGAGGTGTGAAGCCCCTAGTTAGTTAATTCGTGAATTATTCGCGAATTATTTGCGAATTTTTGAGAAAACGAATTAAACAGCCGTATCCGTATTTTTTCAAAAAATTCAGAAAAAATTGCGAATTTTTGAGGAAAAATAAATATTCGCGAATTATTCGCGATTCGCAAATAATTCGGCCAAAAAAACGGCCCTTGGGCCCACGCCCGCTCTCGCGTGCATGCCCGCTCTAGCGCGCTGGCACCAGCCTGGCAGCCTCACACGCATGCCCGCTCTCGCGCGCGAGCTCACGCCCGGGCTCGTGGGTCGCGGGCCTCGCAGGTCGCTCGCGTTTATGGGCCTTCGAGCTCGCCCAAACAGAAAAAAAGAAAAATTCCAAATGTCGCCCAAAAAAACAAAACCCCTTTTCTAAATGTTTGCCCTCCTCTCCCCTAAATAAAAAAAAAATCACTCAATCAAAAATATTGTCTCTTATGGACTATCTTAATTTCTTATTTGCTTAATTATTTATTTATTTTGAGCATAATATAGTTTGCTAATTTCTTATTTCTTATTTACTTAATAAGCTTAATTTTGTAGCTCTTTATTCTTATATTTTTTAAAAATATGAGTATTTATGCTAATTGCTTAAGTCTTACGAGAAAAGAAAATTTAATTTAATAGCCGAATTTTTAGTCCCGAATTTTTAATTAGTGAACGTATAATATCCGTATAAATCACGTATCCGAATAATTGACAAATCGGTTTTTTAGCCGTATTTTTTAACGAATTTAAAAAATAAAAAATAAATTTTATCCGAATTACATCCGTACCGAATTTTTGCCGAGCCTACCTCGTGTGTGCAAACTGCGCAGGTGAGCCGCACCATGGTCCCATCCCATTTTTTTATGGAATGCAGTGAATACTTTTTGATACCCCATTCATAATATTATAAATAGTTATTTAATAATGTAAACTTAAATTTAAATGTGAAAAATGATAGTGCATGTGAGTTGTCCCAAAAGAGACAGAAAAGTAAAGAAAGTGTCTTTTAGTGCAATGGATGATGGGAACTTCATGCATAATATCTACAGGAAAATCTAGGAGTGTCCACACTAAAAATAGGACGGAGCGATTGTGGGGTTACAGTGGCAATGGCTCCCTCAATGTTTAAAAGTCACATATAAGTTTTTTATACTAAAAATTAAGATAAGTTTCACATTTTGTCCTCAAACTACGAGACAGGTGATACTTCTCAAACTTTGATTTATTATGATTTTTGACTCGAGTTTTTATAATTATTACAATCAAAGTTTCACAACTCAATTTAATTAATTATCTATTCATGTATCGCTAATATAAAAATGATATAGTAAATCATTTATTGAGACATTATCAATTCAATGTTATTACATCACTTTTACGTTAGCTGTACATCAACATCCAATCAACTAAATTGGGTTATAGAATTTGATTGTAATAATTCTGAAAGTTTTAGTTTGAAATTATAATAAATTTGAAAACTAAGATATCACCCACCTTCTAGTGAGGACCAAACGTGCAATTTACTCTATAAATTAAAATATTATAAATTACAATTTTAAATCTCAAATTTTAAAATTTAAAATTTAAAATTTAAAATAAAATTTAAAATTTGAAATTTTAGAATTTAAAAATTAAATTAAAAATTAGAAATTTAAAATTATATGTTTTAATTTTTCAAAATACAAATTTCAAAATTTTGAAATTCAAATTTAAAATTTAAATTATAAATTTTTAATTTTTAAAATAAAAATTTTATTTGTCAAATTTTAAATATACAAATTTTAAATTTTATATTTCAAATTTTAAATTTTTTAAATTTTAAATTTTGAAATTTTAAATTTTAAATTTCGAATGTCAGGTTTTAAATTTAGACTGTAAATTTGAAATTGGAAATTTAAATTTAGATTTAAAAATTGAAATTTTTAGTTTTAAATTTCAAAATTTTAAATTTATATTTTAAATTTGAAATTGGAAATTTATATTTAGTTTTAAAAATTCAAATTATAAATTTTAAATTTTTAAATTCCAAATTTATTTTTTAAATTAAAATATTAAAATTTTAATTTTGTACAAATTTTAAATTTTAATTGAAATTTCAAATTATTTTATAATAAACTTTAGTAAAAATATTATTATATGGAAATATTAAAAACATTTTATCAAATAGCTTTACAAAATTATTTTAGAAAAATTATTTTTATCTAAATTCAGCCAAACGCTTTATAGCTTTTAATCAAAATTATTTTTCTAAATTAAAGTCAATTCTGCAGAAATTATTTTTCAGAATCTAGAACCAAACGGGCCTATATATAGGAAAATAAAAGCATCACAACCATCCTATTAATGACAAAGAGAGTTTTATCATGTTGTTTGGAAAACGAAAGCATGCGCAACCATCCAGTTAATGATAAGAGAGTATCAACATACTATTTGGGAAATTAATGAAAGCTTGTACTATTTGGGAAATTAATGAAAGCTTGCACAACCATCCAATTAACGATAAAGAGAGTTTTATCGTACTGTTTTGCACCAAAAGTTGCCACATGTTTTTTGGATCTTTAAAGTTAGGTGACATATAGTTTTCTCTTGAAAATTTTACATATATATATAGAGAGAGAGAGAGAGAGAGAGAGATAGATAGATAGATAGATCTGGATGTTTCCAAAATAGAAACCACTCATAAATTCAGGATTAAATTTACCAAACTATTAAAACTTTTGGCCATTTGAAAATAACCATTTAAAGTTAAAAAATTTTATTATTAGCTAATTTATCGAAAGGTAATTTAAAAAAAAAAGAGGTTTTTGCTCATTTACGCGTCATTGCTACTCAAAATTTTTAAATCTGCCTCTTGATTTCTAAGCTACTCATCTAAATTCCAATTCTCATTAGAAAACTCTAGCTAGATTTAGGTGATATATGAAGGGACATTTAAAAATCAATAAGGGGCCGTTTGGTTGGTTGTATTTACAGAAACAGAGTTACAAATGCTGCAGTCATAATTACATCTAGTTTGTTTGGCTTTATACAGTTGCAACTACTGCAGTTATATTTTTTTTGTTTGGTAGGTTGCAGTTGAGATTTCAATTTTTAAATAGAAAGATGAGATTATCTCTTCTGAATATAGCGTAATCATATTTTAATTATTAATTAAGATTTATATATCTATATATAATTTATATATTATAAAATTATGTATGAATTTAATAAATTTTAAATATAAATATATTATAGATTTGATCAAAATAAAAATTAAGACATTATTAAACTAGCTAAAAAAAAATGCATATGAAAAAAATTATTGATCATAACAGACATTATTAAACCCTAGCATATTTCATAAATAAGTATTCTTGAAACAATAAAATAAAATGCAAAAAAACTCTCGTGACCCTCACTACAACAAAAACGGTTTATAGCGACACTTTTAAATGTAGGTACATGTCAAAAAAGTGCTGCTAGCTAAAATTATCGACACTTTTAAAAAGTGTTGCTATATGTGGGGTCGCTAGGTATATAGTGACAGTTAAAGAGTGTCGCTATAACCTAAAAGAGTGCTGCTAATTTTCCAACACTTATTTAAGCATTTAGCAATCGTCGAAACTCTATCTCGTTGGCTACGGTGGCGGAGGAGGACGACAGTAAAGGCTCTTCGTCTATAATTTCAGTAGATTGAGTGAAGAGAGAAGAAAAAATGGTAATTGATTTTTCTTTTTTTTTTTCTTTTCTGTTTGTAATCGGGCCAAATGGACGGGGTGTGGTGGGTTGAGTAGAGTAATCTTTTATTTTTGGTTGGATTGGGCTTTATATTTAGGCATTAGTAGATGTGTTTTTAAGTTTTAGTATAAATGGGACACTTACTCAAAAGTGTCCCAAATATGTGTCCCTATAACCTAATTCTGTCGTAGTGCCTCTGGATTTTTTTTTTTTTTCCTCTCCCACTGGAACTGCAAAAAGAAAAAAGATCTACAGAAAACTCGCCGGAAAAATATTGGAGAGGTTTTATTTGTTTAGTCACGAATATGTCGACAGGATTTTCTATATTTGAATCTAAAAATTAAATCTTCTCTCAAATTAATGCATCGGAAAGATGACACCCAATACACGAGTATATCATAAATTGAAATTTTAATTTACATATTTGACCAGATTTAATACCCTTACTCAACCGTGAATAATAATTAGTGTGATCACCACACTTGGAGATCGAGGGTCTTAATCCTCTAGTCATTATCTTCACTTGATAACTTTGATGTAGACTATGGAGATCATAGGGAAAATGCATGTGATGAGCTCTACTTGTTGCAATAAAGAGAGAGTTAGCGATATGTCATTTCTGGTTCAATTAATCAGGCCAACTCAAGACCTAACTCTCTAAAAATACAAATATTTTGCAAATTTTTTGAAACACTGTTGCTAGATTGTCGGCGACGTGTTTTTTTTTTTTTTTTGAGAGATAGATAGCACGCTACATGCTTTGTTTATTTTATTTAGAAATAAACTTAGCTCGAAATGTGAATCAATTAGGATTGAACTTGGAACCTCGAGTATCAACCACCAAGTCTTTTGCCACTTAATTTAGGGACGGTCAGTATTTTGTATAAAGTTTGTAGAGCTTAACTAGTTTATCATAGTAAAAGAGAATAGAACCTGACTAGTTAGTATAGAAAGAGAGACAATTTTCTTAAGCAAAGCCTCATAACAGGATCATTTCGTACCTAATTCTCTAAAGACACTTTTCACTCCAAAAAAATCTCAATATAAAAATATTTTTTAGACGACGTTTGGGAAAGCGTTCTTATAATATAGTAAATACCGATGCTTCAAAAAGTACCGTCATATAAACTTTTTATTGTGTCAAATCAATTTAAATAATAAATTTTATTATTATTTTTAATTTTCGGATGCTTTAAAACGTCAAAATATATTTTACCGACGCTCGGTACAAGCATTAGTATATACACAATGACTCTTCATTTACCGCTCTAACGCTTTTAAATATAACACTATATTATATTGGGATATTTTTAAGTATCGTAAAATATATATAAAATAGAGTGTTCTTAATTTTCTTTTAGTGGTTGCTAGATTGTCGGCGACACACTTTTTTTTTTTTTATGGAGTTTGTATAGCTTAGCACATTGTTTGTCCATAAACACATTTGATTTTAATATCTGAGATTACCTATTTTAAAGTGCTAATCAAAATTAAGTTTCATTTTTTTTGTTTTATGCTTGCAATATTTACTAGGACTAGAAACTTTTAGGCGAGCTAATTAAAGTGTAATACAAACAACATAGAAACCAAATTGGAATTTTTTTCAAAAATCCAGAGACTACCATACAAATTTACCCCACATATCATTTTTTTGATGGTCCTCTCCTTTTTTGTTGCCTTCAATTGACATGATAGTGTGGGGTACAGTTACAAAATATTACTCAAATAGAAACCCTTGGAAAAGCCTTTGCACCTTTCAATAATTTTGTACTATAAATAATGCTCTTATTATCTTTATTAGAATACACACAAGAAGCTTAAGAAGGAGGAGAAAAATAAGAAGAAGAAATGTCATCTTATTCTTCTTCTATTTCTTCAACAGCCCTAGTCATCTTCTTTGTACTTCTACTTCGCGGCATTGAAGCTCAGCTGAGCTCTGACTTCTACGATGACACGTGCCCGGATGTGTACGACATCGTGCGCAACGTAATTGAGCAGGCGCACGAATCCGACATTCGGATCTACGCGAGCCTTACCCGCCTTCAATTCCATGACTGCTTCGTCCAAGTAATCCTCTTCCTCGTCCTCCTACTCCTTTCCCCTCTGGCTTTGGATATTTTCACTAGTCAAATTTGCTATGCAACTAGTAGTTAGATTCAATATATCTGCTAGGTAAATAATATATTTTACTCCGTATTATTCTGAATGCACAACTTACAAGTGTATGTACGTACATTCTTTTCAATCGACATCTCTATTATTTCTTTTCGCTTTCGTGCTCTACCGAATTTGACAAAATTGATTGCTGAGTGTAGGGTTGCGATGGATCATTGTTGTTGGATAATAGCTCGACGATAGTGAGCGAGAAGAACTCGCCGGCGAACAAAAATTCCGCACGGGGATTTCCCGTGGTGGACGCGATCAAAGCGGCACTAGAGGATGCTTGCCCCGGCGTGGTCTCGTGCGCAGATATCATTGTCCTCGCAGCTGAAGCTTCTGTAGAATTGGTTAGCCATTTCCTACCTGGCTAGTTTCATCAAATCGATATTTTCTTGCATTAATTTCCTTAATTTCAAACCTCACTTACATTTGAAACTTTAGATCTTTTACGGTAAAACTTCAAATTGCCCCCGGGTTGTATAGCGCTTTTTCATTTTGCCGCTCCATAATTGAAAAGTTATATTTAGCTACCCTGCGGTTTAGTATATTTTTTACTTTGTCATCAAGTAACTTTTTTTTTTTAAAAAATATACTTTGTTATTCTGTGATTTTTTTTTTTAATTTACTTTGTCATCCTTTTAAGATGGCTCCGATCAGTCTAATTTATTGTAAGTGAGATCGTAAACTTTTTAATTTGAAGATGAAATAATTAACATATTTTACTCTTCAAACAAAGAATTTAACAATTCTTTTCACACCTAAAATTTAATCATAGGTTATTTAATTCTTTTTGGGATTTTAATATTTGTATTTTTTTCCCGGAATCATTGCAATCATTTATATCTATATCTTCTATACCTATACATTATTTCCTATAAAATTTACCACATGGCAGTTTTTTCTTCATCATTGCTTTCTCTCCCTTTCTCATTCCCCGATACTTTGTCTTCCCATTCATCTCCGCCCGATGCTTCGTCTTCTCACTCACTTACTCTTCAATTAATGAATTTATATAGCCTAATGTCATCTAAACAAATCGTTTTTATAAAAAAAAAGTAAAATAAGATCTCTTCATTTTTTTTTTCATAATATTTATATTTATTAATATTTCATGGTAAGTTAAAAAATTTAAAAAATTTTACTTTATCAATTTTCTCTCTTTTATAGTACTAGCCGGTCGCAATGGGAGGTTAACTTCACTAGTGTTTAATAATAGGTTGTCACCTCTTCCATCTCGTCTTGTATCCTTTAATTAAAGTAGCTAGTTATATGTTAAAAACCTGTATATAATAGGACCTTTCATAATGACACAAGCCAAATTTTGTCCTGTTTATGCTTCTTAATTAGATGTGTAAAACACTCTGCTAGTTAGTAGAGGCAATTTTCAAAATTTCAAGCAACCATACATACATATATGTATATATATATATAGAGTTGATTTAGGATACTTTTACAAGTATCATCCTCATGTTGCTATCACGTTTTTAGCCATTGGATCTACTTTTTGATTACAAATAGCCCTTAGGAAGTAGAGATACAACAGTGAAAGAGACCGAGAGAGAGAGAGAGAGTAGGCTACTATATACTTATGAGTATTGGACCTTTCGTATCACTAAGTTATTTCGATGATAGGATGCTTCCGAATTTGACGCATTTACTTGCTAAATAATTGAGTCTTAGGTATTTGAAATTTCTAAAAAATAAATTGTAATTTTTTGAAATTTATAATAAAGTCCATAAGCGAGCATAAATATGAACAGTTAAAATCGAACGATTGTCCTCAAAATGAATGATCGGATCTAATTTAAATTCGGAGTTATTGATCTTTATTTAGGTAGTGAACTAAAATTTTTATCAAAAATTCAACATTTTCTTGATTCTTTTACACCGTTAAATATGCAAGTATCCCATAACTGACCGTTAAAATTGTCAGATTTTGTGCATGTTTGATCCTAAGGTAAATAATTGTCGAAAAATTATTAAATTTTGATTCTACAAGTTTAATCATGCTCGAGGATATGTTTAACGGCTTGGATCGTTCGTATTCGGAAGCTCTCATCGAAAACGACATATAAGTACTGGAGAGCGCTTCTACTCATAAGAGTCTATAGTAGACGGGGCTCTCTCTCTCTCTCTCATCTCTTTCTCTCTCTCTTTCTCTAGTAATGAATAGAATTTTCTGATCAAAAATTAATCTTCGATTTCTTTTTACCGCTTAAAGGGTTAAATAGCAAATACTCTTGCATACCGGCTGTTAAAAATGTCAATTTTGTGAAGCTTTATGATCGTAAGTGCTAAATGATATCAAAAAAATTATTAAATTTGATTGTTAGAAGGTTTTAAGTGCTCTAGATAATATTTAACGGTATGATCGTCGATTTGGAAGCTCTATCATCGAAAAAAACTTATGAGTTATGAAGGCGATGTACTTCATAATATATAGTAAGCCGGACCCAATATCTATATATATAATATATTATATATATATATGGAGTACGATCACTTTCATTACTCATAATGTATATGTCGGTACTATACTATTATGAGTACGATCGCCTATCATAACTCATAAGTTGTTTTCGATGATAGAGCTTCCGAAATCGATGATTAACACCGTTTATATATATTATTATTTATATAATATTATATATATATACTATATATATATAGTATATATATATATATATATATATATATATATAATAATATATATAGCTTGGCGACTGATCACTATAATGAGTACGATCTGCTCTCTTACTCATAAGTATGTTTTCGATGATAGAAGCTTCGAATCGATAGTTACCACACTGTTAAACGTTATTTACAGTCATTTAAAAACTTCTAAAATCAAATTATATAATTTTCGACATCCATTTTACTTACGATCATGAGGTCACAAATTTTGACAATTTTTAACAGCCGTATGAGGTTACTTGCGATTTTAACGGTAAAAGAATTCGATAATTTGTTGAATTTTTGATAGAAATTCTATTCATACATTTAATAAGATTAATAAACTCCAATCTTTGAACTTGAAGAATCCGATACCTTTTTTAGGATGCTCAGTATCGATTTTGACCGTTCATTTTATGCCCTACTTGATGCGACTTTATTATGAATTTCGAAAAATTTACGAAAAACTTCTATTTTCTAGAAGTTTCAAATACTCAGGACTCATATTTAAGGGACAGTAAATCGTTGATTCCGAAAGCTCCATCATTGAAAAAATTTATGGTCGATATGGCTTCAATACTCATAATAGCATAAGTAGCCATGCTATATATATTAAATATATATAATACTATATATAATAGAGTGAGGCTAACTATGCTTCGGACGTACGGAAGCCTTCCGTTACATTTTCAGGTCGTTTTTCGATGTTGCGACTTTCGACATCGTCAATTGGGCTCGTTAAACATTCGGATTTAGAGTATTCCGAAGTACTAGAAAAATAATTTTGCATTTTCGATATATTTTCTAGGTGAACTAAGGGGCTCAAAAATCAACGGTACTGAAATAAAATCTTACAAAGTGATAATTATGACATTAAATTTTGATCAAAAGATATTGATCTTGTTTTATATATATAAGAATTTTTCTATCAAATTTCACGTTATTTGGATATTTCTATACCGTTAAATTAGCAAAACGGCTCAATTACAGTCTATATAAAATTAGATTTTTGAGCCCTTCGATCACTAGGCAAATGATATGAAAATTCATAAAAAATTTATTTTTCTAAGTACTTAAATACTCTAGATCAAGTATTAACGCGAAAGCCGATTCGACAATTCAAAGTCGCCAATATCGAAAATGCACTGAAGCACGGAAGGCCTCCGTGTTTCAGAACATAGTAGCCTCACTTCAATCTCTCTCTCTCTCTCTCTCTCTCTTTTCTCTCTCTCTCTCTCTCTCTCTCCTAATATTATATTATTAATATATATATATAGAGTTGGACTGGCTTTCATTTAGTAGCAAATCCTATTGTTGTACCAGTTTTTTAACAACCTTCTATGGATCAACTCTTTATCTTATTTAACCATTGGATTAAATACTTATAACCTAGTGGGGACCACTCAACCTTTTGCGGGGACACTCAACTCTAACCCGATCTTTCATACCCGTCTTACAATTTTTATACAAGGGTTAAAAACTTGATAGCCAAAAGAGGGTTTACTATTAATAGTATAACGGGTTCCATTGCCACCTATTTGTTTTCAATGATGGAGCCTCCAAATCGACGATTGGCACCGTTGAATATGATCTATACTACTTGAAGCATTTAAAAATCAAATTTCATAAATTTTCGATATTATTTTTTTGTCTATCATGTGGACACAAAAATGAACGGCTGAGAATGAATATTTTTTAAAAAGTGATAATAAGAATCTTGCGGTACTAACTTAATACACTTTAAATCACAGGATACTAAAGTGAGAAAGTGAAAATCACAGGGACTAACTTAATACACTTTAAATCATAAGGTATTAAAGTAAAAAATTACTAAATCAGGTATTTGAAGTAACACCTGATGGGCTTAACTTTATTGGTTGAATTAGTTTGGGATAATTACCTATATATTCATAAAAATTTAGAAAATATCTAATTTGCTCTTTGTTTTTTTATTTAAGGCAAATAAAATAATTTAGTAACGATAGAAGAATATAGTGAAAAGGGCAAAATAGTAACTTTACAGAGATAATATTGCTAATAATTCACTAACAAAATTTAGTTCTAGAAATATATTTAAGATAATTTAGAATGTAAAAAATTATTTTTAATATTAACCTCCTAAAAAGAATAAATCAGAAAGTTGAAAATTTTTTAGGGATTTGTAAGCAATTGCCCTAATTGGTTTTGTTAGATAAGTCGCAGGTCAATATTTGCTTTATTAGGAATATCAATTCTGCAATACTCACAAGTAACATTGCTGACAGTCTGGTGGCCCCTCGTGGTGTGTGCTGCTGGGAAGACGGGACAGCACCACGGCAAACCTGACCAGCTCCCAAAACCTTCCAAGCCCCTTTGACAGCCTGCAGACACTCCGGTCAAAGTTCTCCGCCGTTGGCCTCAATGACACTGATCTCGTCGCCTTATCAGGTCAGTAGAAATATCTAAAATGTAGCAGTCATATAGATCATGCGGCGTCTCCGGCCAATCACATTTAGCTCTTCTAATTTATCCATCACATCATAATTTTTTTACATAATTATTTTTATTGTACTTTTTTTTTATATGAAAAATGTGATTCGTTGAGACGCAGCTCACGCAGTTCAGCTATTGTATAGAAAACTTTCTCAAAATTTACACTTAATTACAGGAGCGCACACATTCGGTCGAGCACATTGTCGGTTCTTCAGCGGCCGTCTATACAACTTCAGCGGAACGGGCCGACCCGATCCGACATTAAATGGAGCCTACCGGGTCCAATTACAGCAGAATTGCCCGCAAAACGCGAACCCGAACGGATTGAACAATCTCGACCCGACCACGCCTAACATTTTCGACTACTACTACTTCCTCAACGTTGAGAACAACCGCGGCCTCCTGCAATCCGACCAAGAGCTGCTCTCGGCAGCGGGTGCGGCGTCGACTACCGCTCCGATCGTAAACAGCTTCGCCAGCGACCAGAGCACCTTCTTTTGCAACTTTGCAGCGTCGATGATCAATATGGGGAACATAAGCCCATTAACTGGGGATCAAGGGGAGATTAGGGAGAATTGCAGGGTGGTTAATGATAGCTGAAGAAATATTGGTGTAGAAAATCTTTGTATTTAAGGGGGCGTTTGGATTGACGTATTTATAGATTCAACGTAAGTCAAGTGTAGTGGTGTTTGAGTTTCCGTGAAGTGTTATTATTTTTTTGTTGTTTGTTTTGACGTAACTCGTACCGTCTGAAAGTTAAATTCAATCAGTTCTGTTGTTTGTTTTGATGTAACTTGGTGCTGGTAAAATTAGTTTTTTTAGTTCCGTTGTTTGTTTTTATGTAAGTAAGTGGATCTCATTATTTCCTAAATATAGTAATAAATTTACCACTATAAAATTTAATCTATTATATAATTAATTTTTTATTATTATTTAAAGATAATTCTAATTTATTATAAATAAGGTAATTCTAACCCATTATAAAGGAGGTAGAGTTTAGGTTTTACTGTTTAATAAATTTTTTAGAGGAGGTTGAGTGTAGTGAAAGTCGAGTTCGGCGCTTTAGAGGAGAAAGTCGAGAGTAGGTGAAGTGGAGCTCTAACGTAACTTGAGTTACATCATATTTTTCACTTACATCAAAATAAATAACGGAAGTGATGGAACTTGAGTTCCATCACTCCACTTACACCAAAACAAACGGGCCCTAAGTCGAACAAGTTGTAAGGTGCATGACAAATTGTTTGGATGTGTTAATGGAAATAATCATTTCTTAGCGAGAACACAATGGGTCAGTTTGGATTCTATTCTCATCTTCTTATGTTAATCGAGATAAACAATATTTGTGTGGGAAATTATGTACAGTATCAGATTGTCTGAAAAGCGTTTTGACGAATTATTTGTAAGTTTTCTGAGTGGAATAAAAAAAAGAGCTTTAAATCTTGTTTGCAATTTCTCTGTACTAGAATAAATTTGCCAGCACAATTTAGACCTGACAAATAGCTGGATCATGGTCTTGTAGATCATACCAAGTTGTATACAGTGCATCCACATTGATCTTTTTGTTGGGAACTTAGCTTAATATTTTTCTTTTCATTTATTAATAAAATAATCGATCTCAATATTCAAATTAAAAACGAAAAAATTATTAGTAGTTACTCTCCAAACTGTTTTTTGTTTGGGAGAGAAAATTAAAAAAATTTAGGAGTCTGGTCAGAGATTACTGAAGAAGCTTAAATATTTAATACAATTATAGTTTTGAATCCTAATCTATAATATAAAAAAAAAGTTGAAAGACTTATTCTAAAAATCTCGTCAAAATTCATTATACTTATTTGATTTCAAACCTCTATTTTCGCAACCCTTCATTTAAGTCGTAAGTAGATGTGTGCTCAAATTGTTAGCTATGATTTTACTTGTTAGTGTTAAGATCGTGGTGATTCTTTATACACTTACTATGGTGCATACGATTCACTTATTATGGTGTATATATATATTGAGAAGAAAAACTTAATACAACTTCTCTTTTGGACCTACTTAATTACATAGGATGGGATGGTGTATTAGAACGACAAATAAATACTTAGATAGCTACATTTTTCATCGAACTAGAACTTTAAAATATCAGGTTCAAACCAAATATAATAGTAACTCAATTTGGAGTATCTAGTTAATTAATTGATATAGTGAGTGTGATCTTTTAATAATAGGCACACTAAACGTAGGGTTGAGGGTTGAGGGTTGAGGGTTCGAGGATCGGGTTTTAGGATTTTAGGGTTTAGGGTTTAGGGGTTAGGGGTTAGGGGTTTAGGGGTTAGGGCTTAGGGCTTAGGGCTTAGGG
>NC_033636.1:191820-263426 GCF_001540865.1 Ananas comosus
TTATAAAACTCCGCCCCGAATCCGACCCGTTGATATCTCTACTCTCGAGGACCCAGGAATTACTAAATCTAAATTTTATTAAGTGAAAAAAAATATGGACAATTGCTTATATACTGTTGAATAGGGATTTCAATAGATATGCGAAATTTTATCCGAATTCGAATCTTAATAGAGCGAATTTATTTGATACTAGAGGAATATGATTTCCAATATGGGTATAAAAAATAAAAACAAGACAGATATGGAGTTGGATATGGATTTTGACTGTATCATATCCGAATCCGAACTCCACTCAAGCCCGCATTTATTTTACATTATATATAATATGTATATAAAAGTTGAATTTATATTTTAAAAATTTAGATTTTATGTAATATATTTTGAAATATTAGAAAGAGAAATGATTGTTTCGGGTTCGAATTTTCGGGTTTAAGTTCAGGTTCAAGTTTCGAATTTTTAGTCGGGTTCGGATTTGGAGGTCGGGTTCGGGTTTTGGGTTTGGAGTCGGGTTTGGGTTCGTATTTTGAAAATCCACCACGAATCCGATCCGTTGACATCTTTACTTCTGAAATATTTTCGATTTATTTATTTATTCTTCTTAGAAAGTTAATATTAAAAATACGTTTTTAACATTTCCGGTTATTTAAGTACATTATTTCTGCAAAATTACTATTTTGTCCCTTACTTGTTATTAAGTTAGGGGTGAAAGAAGTATTTTTATTTTTTTATTTTTCAAATATACTTTTCTATCATCGCTGAACTTTTTTTATTTACTCTTAAGTTAGGGTAAAAGAGTAAACTTTTTTTAACTCCAGTGGAAATTTAACCTGAATTTACTCCGAGATAACTTAACGGATATTAACAACGAGATATTTTTGAATAAAAGAAAATTATAAAAGAGGCATATTTAAAATAAAAATAGAAAGAATACATTAGGTATTTCATAAGTTTTTATTGGTATATTAGATATTAGATATTATCGCAAAAAAAATAGTTGACCAGGGCTTTTTCGAAATTTAAAAAAAAGGAAAGCCACATATTTTAAATTGTAGAATTATTTTTTACAGAATATACCTTAAAAATATTTATATTTAGTCAAACAAATTTTTTAAAAATTTATTTAGCCAAATAATATATTTTGTCTAATTAATCCAGTGCCAAAATAGAGAAGAAAACTAAAAAATAATGAATATGATTTACGGTTTTTACAGGCTTATTTGTCTTTCACTTATCTTTTCACTGTAATGCTGGGTTAGATAAAATATGATTAGTTTGCCAATTAAAAATTTTGATAGAATTATTTAGTAAATTATAAATTTTTTAAAGATTAATTTTAAAAAAGTCTGATAGTAGATTATGCAACTAATCTACTGAAGAACTAGTTTTCTCTTTCCTATCCCATCAATTTTTTTTTAAATAACAAAAACTCAATTTGTGTTTTATGAAGGTTTTTAACTTTTGAACTCGGTGTTGGCTTAAATGGGCCAGCATTCTGCCCTGTGGCAGGAGGCCATGTGGACCGAATCATGTTTGAAATGGCGTGAGGCTGGGTTGGGCCGAGTCATGTTCCAAGTGGCGTGAGGCCAGATGAGCCGAGTCACAATCGAGACCCGTGGGCGCTGTTTCTGTACGCTTTAAGTGAATTAATTGCGTATTTCTAACAGTTCGAACTTTTGGGATTAATGGTTAGCGCCAACGATCCGACACTAGGCTGCAAGGATTACAACTATATATTTCTTAAAAAAATACTAAAAATGCACGGAGTCCTCAACTATATATGATTTATGAAATACGTCCTCAACTTTTCCATTTAACCTATATTAGCAGTTGGATTTTGATCGAGATGATTCTTCCTTCTACGCATAATGATCGGAAAGAAAATTTTGGCTTCATTTGGGATGTAATATAACGTTTTGCATATCGCGATGAGTCGGTTACAATATATTTTTCTGCGGTCCCATCAAAGAACGTAGCTTTTAGCCTTTATCTGGAACAACTACTTTACTTATTAAGGCTTAGGCTTTGTTTGGAATTGCGGGTGTGGTGGAAATCCGCATATTGCGATGAGTCGGTTACGATATGTTTTCTGCGGTCTATCGGAGAACATATAAGCATATCCCTATATGCTTTTTTTTCAACTCCATTTTATCTAATAATGTTAGATAGACTTTAATACTAAACTAAGCCTTAATTTGGTATTGGAATAAAAGCATATAAGGATATGCTTCTACATTCTCCGATGGGACCACAGAAAATATATCGTAATCGACTTATCGCGGAACGCAATATTACGTACAGAAATAAATAGAGTATTTTTTTTACCATACTTTTTCACCTTTTAATAAAAAAAATATATAATCAAAGAAGAAAAGATAAAGTACTTTGTGCGCATTACTGTACTGCACGCATGTACAAAAATTTGGAGCTATACAATAAATGAAAGAGGGGGAAAGGTCTAGGAATTTCATTTAATAAGACAAGCTCGAACCATTGTACATGCATGGGAAGAATCCTGTCTCCATTGAATTTATTCGGTAGACCATGTTCACCACATCATCCGTGGACCACTCTCTCGCATTGCTGTGCGTCAAAAAAAATAGACGTAAATATTACAATATTCGCATCTCAAGATATGTTTTTCAAGACAAATTTTAATTTATAACGTTTCTAGCTTTTTTAATACTAAAAATTCAAAGAAGTTGTCAAAAATTTCAGATGGATATAAGTTTAGATCTTAAAACTTGTTTGGAAGTGAAAAGTCGGAGTTTGAACTCAGGAGGAGCTCAAAGAACTCGTGTTGTTTCAGACTTTCAAGGGAATTTGGTGTGAGTAGCATGTCAAAGTTGAAGAGAAAAGTTGTTGCAAGAGATCAGGAATGACAATTTGCATTAGTCATGAGTCGAAACCGTATGAACGATATTTTTAATATTTTCTGTTCCACTTTTAGATTTAGAACTTTTTAATAGACCGAAAATGTGGGTGTAAATTGAGTGCAGAAAATTAAATAAGAATAGCAGCCTGATGAGATCCGTATTTAGAATGTTATGTTTTGATAGTATATAAAAATAGGGATAATTTTATATAGCTCCTATAAACATACTGAAAATCAAATATATCTATATAAAGTTGAGATTTTCAGATTTATCCCTCAAAAACTCCTAACAATTTTAAATAATTCTTCTGTTAATGTCCGTTAGAAAAATATAGTTAACCATAAGTAAAGTACTTAATCTTGGTTAGTGAGTGGAATAAATTGATATTTTTATCTCTCTGATATTATATATCTCTTGATATTATATATCTTCTTTTCTCAATCAAAATCCTAATTCGATCAAAAATCTATAAATAGAAACTTTTCTTCTTCTTCCTTTCTCTTTTTCATGCTAGTTTTAAATCTGTAATTCGGATTTTTTTATTCGCATTTATCTACAATACATGCTGTTCGCTCATGTCGAGCGCCGAAAATAAGTATTATATAAGTAAAGGAGAAAGGGAGTAAGAGAAGAGGTAGAAAAGAGCCTGCGACAATAGTGGATTAGATTAGTTTTTATAGAGGAAAAAGATGACCGTTGAAAATTTTTTTGGAAGGACATTTAAGTACAATTCTAACAAGAGAAACTTTTGGAGGAACATATTTGTAATCACAAAAATTGACATTTCACTTATCTTCTGTTAAAAAATAAATACTAAGCTAACGGTGATAAATTAGAGGAGCAAATAAGAATATCACCGGATTTTGAAGGAATAAATTTAAAATTTTGAACTTTATAGGAATATATCTGCTATTCCACTGTATGAAAAAAATTTCATGCAGCTCTGGCGGCAATGCAGTGGTGGGGCATGATGGAAATCACAATATAAATGCGGAGCAAAATAGTTTTTTTACATCTAAACTAATTGGAATTAGATATTTAACCCATAATTTACCACTATTTTCTAATAGCACATATATTTTTGGGAATAAATTTGGGAAGACAGACTTTTGCACTAGGGGTGTCATCGAGCTGAACATGAGCAAGCTGAGGTTGGCTCGTGTTCGACTTGTTTTATAAATGAGTCAAACACGCGCCGAATACGAATTGACTTATGAATAAAAATTTAAAAAGATTAAAAAATATATATAAAAAATAAATTTATAAGATCATACCTGTTATACTTTGATCTAATAGTTAACATTTTATTGTACCCGAGATCCAAGTTCGAATCCTAGTCGATTCACATTTCTAGCTAAGTTTATTTCTAAATGAAATAAACAAAGCGGATGACGTGCTATCTATCTCTCAAAAAAAAAAAAAAATTATTTTACACATAAATGAATCATTTTATAATTGTATTGAGCTTTATATTTAGGCTGGCCTAAAAACAAATAATAAAATTTTATTTATATACATATATAATTATTTATTTATATATTAAATATAAAATAGATATATACGATGTTTATCGAGCTGAACACGAACGAGCTGACCCAACTCGTGTTCGTTTGTGTATTAACGAATTGAAAATTTTAGTTTGTGCTCCGCTTGTTTATAAACGAGCGATCAGATTTTGAGCTCATTTCGAGCTGAACACGAGCTGGCTCGCGAACAGCGAGCTGGATTAGCACCCTATTTTGCACGAAGTTGTATGCATTTATTTATTTATTTTTTAAAATTAATCCTGCTCAACTTTTAAATGTTTGAAACCAAGGAAGTTTAGCCCAATCAATTGAAATAAAAATACCTTATAGTGAACAAATCAATTGAAAAAATTAACGGCATGTTTGGTTCACTTATTTTAGACTATGGAATCGGAATGTAATTTATTGATTTCGATAGTTGTCATTTATTTTATAGGAATCAGATTTCGATTCCCATTCCACTCCGGAATAGGAATGGTCAAATCCATTTATGATCCAATCCGACTTTGAATTCCGGATTGACTCATTCCAAAGTACACTATTCAAAATCCTTTTTCACCAACAATCTCCTCTCTCTTCATCGCTTTTTTCTTTCTTAATCAAAACCCTCTCTCAAAAATTTTAAATTTTCATTCCAATAATGAACCAAATATTTTTGGCTGATTCGTCATTTTATTTTCTATTCCAAAACAATTCAATTCTATTTTTCATTTCTATTCTAATCATGAACCAAACATGCCCTAACTGCTAATAGCTAATCAAGCCTTAAAATTCAATTAAAATAAATTGACTTAATTAATTAGAAAAAGCAAATAAAATAATTAGAACTTAAAAAGGCGTTAATTAACCGTTCTGATCGAAAGTTCGGAGAAACGGACGGAGATGCACCAGAGGGTCTAGGGATGACGTGGTGAACCGGGTCCACGCAGGTAATCTCCCTTCTTCTTTTATTTTGATTGGTTGAGCGCTACTTCATTAATTATATATTAAACAAACCAACTCCACGGTTCCCAACGCCCAACGCCCGATTCGCCCCAGTGGCATACGACCGTAAATATCGTCCCGAACAAGGGCATAATTGTAAATCCAGTTCCCTCCAACTATACTTCCGTACAAAATCTATTCCGGTCCCCGGGGATATCAATAATATCATACACGCCCTATAATTCCCGTTGATAGAAAATTTTTTTATAGGTCCCTCACTTTCAAAGTTATTTTCAAAAGGCACTTAGCTTTTTATTGTACAATTCAAGAATTCAAATCTTGATTTTTTTTTTGGGATAAAATTTACTGCTTAATATTTTATCTTTCTATTTTTTGTTCTTTTAGTGCAGTTTTACTTTTTTGTTTATCCTTCTATTTTTAAAAAATTTTCTAAAACATAAGTGATCGACCTCTGTATAATTTTTTTTCTATAGTATGCAATATTTACTGTCTTTTTTAGAGCATCTAATACTTTCGGTGTTGAGCTAAATATGCTACTAAATTCTTTTAAATTAAAAAAATTTATATTGAAATTAAATCTAAAGCTGTCAGACTATAGTCATGATCTATATGAAGAATAGTAAGAATTATTGAAGTTAAGATAAGGTTTATTTTGTCAAAAATAATAAAAGTTTAAATAGCAAAAATCTCACTTAAATAAAATATAGATATTTAGAACTTAGTAACAAAAAAAGGATTAGAGACTAAAATGAACAACATATAAAGATTAGGGACTAGCGGTAAAGAATTGTAGTAGTTCCGGACCAAAGCCGAATGCAATTAGCCTAAAAGTTAAATGTGGAAATATACATAATTTACGTGAACTATAGACTATTTAATTTTTATGATTTAAGTCGGTAAATAAAATTTTGACTTTTAAGTTTAAACTAGTTACTTACTTTAATAAAGTTTTAATGGTCAAAATTGTATAAAATATATACTAATTAAATTTGTAAAAATTTTAAAGTTAAAGTATTATTGACAGTCTCAAATCAAAAAAATTAAAAAATTGAATAATAAAATAAAAATTTTAAAAAATTGAATAATGAACTCAAAGCAGTATATAGTTTCGGTTGGTTTCTTTGCTCAACTCAAAATAGTCCATAGTTCAGATAAATTCGTGGTGATTTTACCTACAGAGAGACGCTTTTGACAATATATGAAAAGTGAGGGACCTCTGTGAAAATTACCCTTCCCCATCTCTTTCTCAACCTCTCACTCCCCCTCAGATCCCCCCCCTCTCTCTCTCTCTCTCTCTCTCTCTCTCTCCCCTCAGCTCCCGCTCCCTCACGTGATATAAATACTCCTATTCGCCCCTCGCTCGTCCTATTCTCGCTCTTATTCCCATCGTCGTCTTCGTCGAGCGCGCGGGAGAGAGAGAGAGAGAGAGAGAGAGAGAGAGGAGGGGGGGAGCGGCGAGGGTTTCGGCCATGGGGAGTGCGATCGACGTGAAGGCGACGTTCCGCNCCTCTCTCTCTCTCTCTCTCTCTCTCTCTCTCCCCTCAGCTCCCGCTCCCTCACGTGATATAAATACTCCTATTCGCCCCTCGCTCGTCCTAAGGTCGCTCTGATTCCGATCGACGTCTACATAGGGAGAGAGAGAGAGAGAGAGAGAGAGAGAGAGAGAGAGAGGAGGGGGGGAGCGGCGAGGGTTTCGGCCATGGGGAGTGCGATCGACGTGAAGGCGACGTTCCGCGACATCTACCACCGCCTCAAGGCGGAGCTCCTCGACGACCCCGCCTTCGACTTCACCGACGAGTCGCGCCAATGGATCGATCGGGTACGTGCGCGCATCCTCCCCCCGCATTGCCTCGATCTTCCATCGATTCGGCGTGATCTAGGGTTTCGGGATGGATCACTCCTCCGATTCCGAGATCTCTGTGTCTTTTGGCCAAATTTGAGGGGTTTTATGTAGATTCTGCGTTGCTAGATGTTCGATCTCCTTGCTGGGACAAGCATTTGCGTTGGTTGTGCAATTTTAGTGATCTGGTAGTAGATTGTGGTATAATGAATTGGATTCTCTTTAATTTACTACCCCGACAAAAAGAAAAGAAAAGGAAAAAGAGAAGGACGGATTAGATCCGGTTTGGAGGGAGGAGTGGTGGTTATTAAAGGGACAATGCTTTGTCTTGTTGCTATAAGTTTACAGTGCATTTTTAACTTCAGCTAAGTTGGTAGGTTGACAAATGCTGCTATCACCATTCAAAAGTTAGTCTTAGGTAGAATTTAGGGTTTTTTTTTTTTTTTTTTTTTTATTTGCTCAATAGAAACTGTCAAAGATTGGAACAAAGAATGTTTCTTTATTGCTGAATTTATAGTTTAAGAAAAGTTTCAGAAACCGATTAAATAGAAGCAGTGTAGTTTTTCGCCGATTAAACAGAAGCTGTGTAGTTCGAACAACTGAAGATTGTTTCATAAAGAATTGGGAACTTTTCAGCTGTCGCTTTTGTATCTTCTTTTGTGTATTGATGGTGCATTTGATCAAATGATGGGCTGTGGATCACATAGTAGCGAGTAGGCTTCTCTGAGAAAATTTGTGTTTCTATGTTTTTGCTCTGTTCTTTAGGTATAGGACTTCAATAACAAACTGTTCTGTTGCCACATTACTTGTATTAAAGCATAGCTAGAACTTTGACCAATTGAGAAGTTTAATGTGCTTGGCTGCAAAGTCTCTGGAACTTAAATGTGCTTATTCTCACTTAAAAGTACAAGACGGCCTACACTCATCTTATTGTATTAGGACTCTGAATTTCGTTTATGCATGTACTGGTCCTGCTGCTTGAATCCCTACATTTGAAACATAAAACTGACACTAATGATCAAAATTTGACTCATAATCTGTTTACTGGTTATGGCTAATAGCTCTGCTTCATTGACACTGCAGTTGTTTATTTGGATATAGTCTACCTACTGTCACTAAGCTGTCCAATTAGTGTGTATCAGAGGAGAAGGCATGCTCCTCATTTTTCTCGTGTTGTAGTTAACGTCATCTGGTTCCATAGCAGCATGAATGGCTTTTCAGATTTTTTTTTTTCTTTATTAATAATTACAGTTTGACCCTATTTAATGCTCTTATAACTTCATTTTGATACAGATGTTGGACTACAATGTGCCTGGAGGTTAGAGAATTCTCTATTTCTGAGGAAATGATGAAATGCATATGTTTAAGCAGTCCCTGACTTGACAGATATGACTACTGGTAGGGAAACTAAACCGTGGACTATCAGTGATTGATAGCTACAAGTTGTTAAAAGCCGGTGTTGAGGTCACTGAAGATGAAATCTTTCTTGGGTGTGCCCTTGGTTGGTGCATTGAATGGGTAAAAAGCACTTTCTTTCTTATGAAACTCTTCTTTAGAAAATACGATCTATTTTATAAAGTCATCCTCATGGTTCAATTCTTATCCCTTTACAACTGCAATTTGCAGCTTCAAGCATATTTCCTTGTACTTGATGATATTATGGACAATTCTCATACAAGACGTGGTCAGCTTTGTTGGTTTAGAGTTCCCAAGGTTAGTTTAGTAATTCCTCTCTTGTATATTATACTAAATATGAATTTTTCTTATTGCTAAATATGTAGGACATTAAAATACTTCAAATTTGATTGATCATCACTGTCATCATGGTCGTGTTTTTGCATAATCTTCAAACTTTGAATATCAGCTAAACTTGGAAACAACAAATCTTATGGCGATCTCATAGCAGCATTTTTCTATTATTTTCTCCCTGTGATCTTCAGTCAAATTGATTTTTCTGTTTGTTGGGTCTGTGCTTTCATTGATATCTTAGGGCATGTTCGGTTTGTGATTGGAACTGGAGATAGGAGACAGATTCGGAATGTGCTTGAAAAGTAATGGGGATGAACAATTCCCTTAGTTTATTTGATTAGCAATTGGAACAGGGTAGGGAATGAGTAATTGCGATTTAACATGAGTCGAGATTAAAGATCACAGGATTTAGCAAATTCCACTTGACCTTGAGATGAAAGTTGGAATGTGATTCTCTCTGGCAAGCGGTTGGCATGGGAGATGATTGTCCCTGTCCCGTTCAAAGCGCAAAATTTCTTGACCAAGAATGCCACTAGATTGTACTCACAATCTAGGTCAAATGTAAAGCAATTTTGAAGACATGTAGTTTGTTGAAAGTAATGGGACTACTAGTTACTTATTTGATCTCATCATTTTATCGCTAGTTATCAGTATGGGAAAACTCAAAATTAGCTTGGCATGTCCAGATATTGAACTTCAAATTTGATTGAAACTTTAGGCAAATTATTGTTATTTTCCTTAATAATTTGAACAGCACTTACCTCAGTAATAGAAAGGACATTTGGGTAGTTGTTCATTTCTGTGGCCTTTTGTTCCATAAGTTTTCCTCCTTTCCCTTTTTCTTCGCACGGGGATAGGTGGTCCTATATATTTGCTGCAATTTTTCAGCAACTTTTAGCAGAATTTATATTATGCCCTTGCAGATTAAACTAGAATCTGTATAAGCAGAAATAAGATGAATGAAAGGATGGATAAGCTTCTGGAAGAGAATTCGAAGACAATGTATTCCTTATAGTGCCCAGCTGATCTGTTCTTGCTGAGCTTTAACCTTGCTGGTATTTTGTGGCTAAAATATGCGAAATATGTCTGTCTTCTGGTAGTTGTTGAGGTTATGCATGGAAAAATCATTGCAGATAGAACTTCACGCAGTGATAATAAGTTTTTAGCATCAAAATTCAATTTTTGACAGCATGTTTCTTGATAGATAAACTAAACTTCTATTGCTGTGATGTACTTAAGGCACTAGCTACATTACCAAGAAAACTAAGAGCTTCTAAATTTGAAAGAAAGTGATCATTGACTTTGTTTATTTTGTTTCTTCCACTATCATCTCTCTTAACTAATTCGCATCATTGACATGTTTGTGATAACAAATTGCAGTTGCTAAGAAATAAGGAGGAAGTGTGAGAAAACACACCTAGAGCCAAATGTTAGCCGAGGCCCGCACTTTGCGGGACCTCTCGGTCAAATACTGTGCTTTGTAACCTGTTATTTTTCTCGGTCGCTGGCGGCTTTTTCTTCTATTTTCTTGAAGCATATCCCCTATTTGTGAGCGTTTTTCTCTTCTTTCACTTTTTCTTTCTTTTCTAGAGGCCTGGCTGCCTCACCATGTAGCCTAATTCACTATCTAATTGAATGAAGCGGTAGCATGCTACTATTTCTCAGAAAAAAAGAAATAAGGAGGAAGTGCAAAATCCCATGTGTTCTGGCACGAGCAAAAAGTGTAGCACTTTGTCCTCTGGTTGTGGCAAACTGCTATGCTTTGAACAGCAGGGACATAAATGGAATCAGGCTAATGCTGCAGGGAAATATTTTGATGTTCTCCTAGAAATTATACTTATGTAGAAACTTGTGCAGACAGAACCTTAGCTCTCCAGCTAAATATTAGTAGTAGATATTCATGTTCCATCTCAAAATATGTGGAGAACACATTGTAAATACGAATAGAGGAAGTACGCAGATATTGCAACAGTGTTAGGTCTAGTATGGGCATGATATACATCTTACTGCCTTTGTTTGATAGATTGTAACCACAACTTGACACAGCACCAGTAAGGCACGTGTCAAACCTGACTGTGAGTATACTGGTTCTCTGGTTTGGGAATTGTGTGATTAGTTCGTCGCTAACTTAATTAGACGTGTCATTTGACTACACATATTGCTGAACAATTATGCGCTATTAACTATAATTCTATCATACTCTTGGAAGAAGTAACCAATTCATTTTATATTTTACCGTAGGTTGGTCTTATTGCCGTAAATGATGGGATTATACTTCGCAACCACATTCCTCGAATCCTTAAACAGCATTTCAAGGGAAAACCTTACTATGTAGATCTCCTTGATCTGTTCAATGAGGTACTTATCTTTTCACTTGTGTTTGTAATTGGTTTTTACTCCAGAATTTTCTACTTTATTGTAATTTCATATATTTTTTCTTCTAGGTTGAGTTCCAGACGGCATCCGGACAGATGCTAGATCTGATTACAACTCACGAAGGAGAAAAAGATCTATCAAAATACACACTGCCGGTGTATGTGAAAGGGCTAACATTTGATTGAACATTTTAACAATGAACTAGTATAGTTGCTAAGACATAGGCGATGGAGTAATCATACGTCATTATTTGTTTTACAAGCGTCATTTGTCTTTTTTCATAACTTAGAGACATTTCGATTCTTTAACTTCTTTTGCTAGTGCTATGTCCTGCTGCAAAGCTATTGCTAATCATCAAGGTTACTGACATGTTGTGCAGTTACCGCCGGATTGTTCAATACAAAACAGCTTACTATTCGTTCTACCTTCCGGTAAGTTTGAGATGAATAAATAGTTCAGTGTGCTGCTGTTGATATAACTGTTCGCATATATTTAATTTTGTTCCCATCATAGAGCTGCTATTTGCATATATTTAATTTTGTTCCCATCATAGAGCTGCTATTCTTTATTCTGATTTTTAATTTTCTTGCCTTGCAAAATAAATTTTTTTTAATATTTATCCATTTTTGTTTATGTTGTGGACCGTGCAGTAACTTTAAGCAGCCAGGCAAGTAAGTTTTAGCTGCTGTTATGCCTATTTGTTCGGAAATGAGTGCGTCACATAATTTTCATAGATATTTATGTCCATTTTTTAAGGGATAATCATGAAAGAATGCACGACATGATCTAGCCCTTCTCAGAGATATTTGAGTCACCGACTTAAGATGATATACTGCTATTACCTTTTATCTTACATAGTGAAAATCAACTTCATGATGCTTAGATGCTTGCTTGTGGAAAACTTGATTGTATTGTAACCTTACTTTGGAAATTTAATTTGTTTGTTACTTTCCCACCTCATGCCCTGACCTCTCACTAGTACTACTACTAATGTATAAAAAGAAGAAAATGAACTAAGAAACTTGTGAAACTTGAATACTAATGATAATATTTCTACCGGATCTATCTCCAGTGTGAACTACGCAGTGAACTATATTAATACAGCAATTGTTGTATTCGTTCCCTTCTACCGGTTGTATCAAGAAGAAGGTTACTTGGGACAACTAAATTACCTTATGTTATGTTGTGAAGGTTGCTTGTGCGCTGCTAATGTCTGGAGAAAATTTGGACAACTTTGTTGACGTCAAGAACATTCTTGTTGATATGGGAACATATTTTCAAGTTCAGGTGACTCTTGCATATATAATAACATCGGCAAATTGTTTCACTTTTAACTGCCATGTGCCTTGTTATTTTCTGTCATTGATGGTTGTGTTTTCCTTTCAGGACGATTTCCTAGATTGTTTTGGTGATCCTGAATTTATTGGTAAGGTTAGTCCATGTACCTCTTTGTTGTATATAGATGTCCCAGCAGATGTGAGAAGATAAGATTCTCTTTTCTAATTCTACTTGGGTGCTCCATATATGATCAAGGATTGTTCAAGTTATTGTACTTGATTTTTTTTTTTTTTGTGTTATAGATTGGAACTGATATTGAAGACTACAAGTGCTCTTGGCTAGTCGTGCAAGCTCTCGAGCGTGCTGATGAGAGCCAGAAGAAACTTTTGTCTGTAAGGCCTACCATCTTGCTCCTTTCTTTCTCAATGATGCAATGACATGGAAAGGGTAAAGGTGTAACATTCATGCTAATCTTCAGGAGAATTATGGAAAGGCAGATTCAAAATGCGTTGCAAAAGTGAAGGCTCTGTATAAGGATCTCAATCTTGAGGTTTGAACTGAGGATATACCCCTCTTTATTTAGTTTCTTGATAATAATTGAAAATTTCCTCTTAGTTTTTTTCATAATTTTTGTCAAGATTAACAAATACAATCGATATTCGCTCTCCTACTTTAACCATGGTTGAATCTACAAATGGCCATAATGTATTATCTTCGTTCCTCTACTGTTTTCACTTCCCTTTTCCAACATTTAAGACACCTAAACCGTAGACGTTCCCCGACGTACTGGCTAGACCATACTAAGTTGGACTCTGGAACTTGTAATCTAAACCTTTATGGCATTCTTCATCTCTCAAACAACCACAAAGCATCTATCTGATAACCCACATCTGAAAGTTACTTGTTTAGCACCTTTTCCCTACTTCAAAACAATTTCGATTGACCCTCAACTCTTGTTGGTCTTTCTTGGTGCAATAATGAACATTTTATAGAGTATACCAGGTGAAATCAACAACTATTTAGGACTCCTAATGTTGTAACAGAATCCTCCCTCTCCCATTTGTGGATCTGTAGTACGTCTATCAACTCTGTCTAGTCTTTCATTGGATATGCCAGGTGGTCTATCTTTTTATGCTATTTGATAGTAGTAACAAACTCTTTTACGGAATCATTATTTTTCTCACGAGAATTGGACCATGTATTTAAAAACTGGTTTCAAAGCAATGTTATCTGGTTGTTCTCCTGCTCGATTACGTAAATCTGAAATCTGAATAACATGTTCTTACATCTTGTCATTTAAAATGTAAACTCACTCACATCCTTTTCGCAAATCTCATGAAACAAGAATAGTATCTGATTATCTAATCATGATATACTTCTCTGCTTGTTTCTCTTTTTAACTTTTTTTTAATCTCCAGGGTGTATTTGCGGACTACGAGAGCAAGAGCTATGAAAAGCTAATCTCGTCGATCGAAGCCCAGCCGAGCAAAGCCGTGCAGGACGTGCTGAAGTCCTTCTTGCATAAGATCTACAAGAGGCAGAAGTAGAAGCTCCATCGAAAATCGACAACCGGTCGGGAAGTGCTCGTCATTGTTTCTCTTCATCCATCAATCCTATTTCGCCTGCTGCTATTTATGTCTGCATGCATGCACCCTATTTCTTTCACGCAGTATCGAACTACTCGATGTTTCTTTGGGATTTTTCTCTAATTTAGTCCCCCTTATGATTAGAGTACACTTCTTATGTTTCTCTAGGTTTGGGTTTCAGTTTATATGATTTGAATTCAAAAGTTGGATCTAGCCTGAATAAGAATCAGATGGGTTATAAGAGCCGGATTTGGATCCAGCGTTGATTCAATGGGACTGAATATATAATTTTAGAAGCATCTTTTTTTTTAGTAACTTACGCTTTTAGAGACGTATAATTATTTCACGTTAACATGGTATCAAAGCATGAGGTTTTAAGTTTTGGGTTGAACAATCAGCTTCTCATTGTTGTTAAGAATTAGTTTTATTTGTGTGTTTCCTTTGCTAAATGTAACAATCAAGTTTCTTTATTACGATTATTTTTTTTTCGCCTGTGAAAATCAAATGCTTGTCCATGTCGCTATTTAAGGTTGCATCATTCTGCATTTAGTTTGATCCATCTAACTAATAATAGAAAACAGAGGAGTGGCTTCTATCTCTGATTCATCGCAAGCTAACCATGATGCATCATCCCATCACATGAAAATCCTGTTTTAATAAAAAAGGCTAGGTCGTAGAAAGTTTCTTTTGATATATATATATATGGAAAGCTAGAATTCTTCTCTAGGAGTATCTGAATGAATGTTTGTCTCCGTCTGGTATGCGACGATGGAATATCTGAATGAATGACTGGTGTTTTAAATTTTGATCTAGATTAGTTTGAACTTTTTAGATTTTTAACTTTTATAATCTTTTGATATTGTTTATCTAGAATTCGGTCTTAAAATTGACTATTTATAATGGCTAACATAGGGTGAATTGGCCACCACTTTTTTATTAGGTAAATGATGTCAACAAAATTTCCGAAATTTTGAGTTTTAGGAGGGTCGAACAGGCCAGATTAAAATATGAGGACCAAATTGTCGGTATGTTAAAAGTTAAGGGCCAAAGGTGCAATTTATCCAGTAAACGACTCATTCTTGTTTGTGTGATTGTATCTCTCTTCCTTTCATTCGTTCATCAGCAAAAGATGGTGGTGATCCATCCATGCACCGAAAATTCTACAGGACCTTCTCCTCCTCTTCGTCTCCTCTCCTCTCCTCCTCCCTCCTCCTCCACCAAACCCTAATCCAAAGCCCTCACCATCTCCCCCCATCACCATCTCTCCCCTCTCTCTCCCCCCTCTCCCCAACCCGCCGCTCCACCGTCGACCTCATCGTCTCCGCCCTCCGCCATTGCCCCCACCTCCCCCTCTCCACCCGTCGCGAATCCACCTCCTCCCTTCCTCGGCCCCCGCGAGGTCGCCCTCGTCCTCCTCCGCTCCCAATCCCCTCCCCTCCCTCCTCTTCCTCCGCTGGCCCTCCCACCTCCCCCTCCCCCTCCCGCTCCACTTCTCCCCCCTCCTTCAGCCGCTCCTCCCGCCGCCGCACCGCCTTTACCTCCCTCCTCCGCTCCCAGCCGACGCCTTTGCCTCCCTCGCCGCCGCCGCCGCCGCCGCCGAGTGCAACTGGAGCCCCGCCGTCTTCGGCCTCCTCGTCAGGGTCCTCGCCCGATCGGGCCGCGTCGCCGATGCGCTCCGCGCGTGCTGCCGCGCGCTCCGGATCGGCCTCCCCCCCGACGCCGCCGCCTTCAATTGCCTCCTCTGCGCTCTCGTCAACGCGGGCCAGTTCGACCTCTCGTGGAAGCTCTATCGCCGCATGCGGAGCGCCGGGGTCGACCCGAATTCGTACACTTTCAATATCTTGATCCGTGCCCTGTGCCGGGGAGAGGGCGCGGAGAAGGCCGGGGAGTTCTTGGAGGAGTGGGAATCCGATGGGTTCGATCCCGATATCGTGACCTACAATACCTTGCTCGATGGGTATTGCAGGAGAGGGAGATTGGGCGACGCGCTCTACCTGTTCGACGTAATGTTCCGCAGAGGGGTCGAGCCCGACTTGGTTTCCTACACTGTTCTGGTGAATGGGTTGTGTAGAGATGGGCGCGTGGCGGAAGCACGCCGGCTGTTCAATCGAATGCTTCAGAGAGGCCTCAGCCCGGACGGCCTCGCCTACCGGGCTCTTATAGCTGGGTATTGCAAGAAAGGCAGGATGAGGGAGGCGAGGGCTCTGCTTAATGAGATGATTTCGAGCAGGTTGGTGCCCGATAGCATTACCTGCGGGGTGGTCGTCGAAGGACATGTGAAGTGTGGGAAGTTGCTTTCTTGCTTGAATCTGGTCGTGCAACTTCGGAAATATGGGATTGTCATTTCTTTGGATAGCTACGAGAAACTAGTCAGTGCACTGTGTGCGGAGGACCGGCCGAATGCGGCGAGGAACCTACTGAATTGGATGCTGCAAGATGGGTATAGTCCGAATTTGAAGATATATAATTTGATCGTCGATTGCTTTTGTAAATGTGATTGTGTGCAAGAGGTACTTGAATTGAAGGATGAGATGGTTGGGAGAGATATCCGGCCTAATTTGGAGACTTATCGGATACTTATTAGTTGTCTCTGTAGGCTAGGCAAGAGTTCTGAGGGCGAGATCTTAATGGCAGAGATGATCGATTCAGGTCTCATGCCTGACTCTCTTATTTGTAGTGCCCTGGTTCATTGCTGTTGTCGGCGAAGAGAATTTGGTAAGGCAGAATCACTCCTGACGTATTTTTCTCAGGAACTTGTGATTTATGACAATGAGAGTTACAATGCTCTAATGAGGGCATACTGTGAGGAGAATGACATGGCTGAGTCTCTAGAGCTGCAGGATAGGTTACTTACGTTGGGTTTTGTTCCGAGTAGCGAGACATGCAAGTCTATGATCTATACGCTCTCCAGAAATGAAATTCATGGCTAGCAGGAAAAGTAAACTGTGTTGACATTAACCATCTTCTTCAAGGGGTGACACGACTGATATTCCTGTAAAGGAGATCTGGTATTAAAGTGTCAGGTCAGCATTCTGTTTGATCTGCCAGAGCGGGTCGTTCAGAGGCTATTTTCAGGTTATGGAGGATACGGAAGCTTTCTTTGTCATATATTATTAGAAACAGGGGATATGATTTTTTTTTTTAAATACTTATTTACTTAGCTGCGAGGTAACTAAGCATTTTAGACCATGATCAATTGTCCATTATAGTCATTTTCCTGAAGTTGGATCTTTGCTCAGAGCCTTATTATGATCATACATTGTTGTGCATCACATAAGCTGTATATCATATGTCGAATGGGTCTTCAATGACTCATCTCAAGTTAAATTTTGGCCTTTTTTCTCCATATGGAATTTACAAATTCTGTAGTTTGGCTGAATATGTTGTCGGAAATAGGATAGGCTGTTGGGGCGGCAGACGAGGGGGTGCCATGTCAAATATTTATTGGATTTCTAAGTGTTTTGGCAGTAAATATGGTGGGTAGCTCTGATGACGGAGATGGTCAAATCTGTCCTCAATCCTCTCTATGTTGTATATTCTGCCTTAGTCAGCGAGCTGGAGCTTCAGTTAAGTGAAAAGCTTCAGTGTTTCAGAAATTTGTGATTGCATGTGAAAGTCGCAATGATCATAATCGGTCATACTGCAAGAATTGTGAGGTGGCTGAGATTCTACATAGTTTCATGATATTGATCCAAACATGGAGTCTTGCAGGCCGCTGATCTATGGACTGTTTAGAAGTAAAATATGTTTTTAATAGATGAATTTGGAAGCTCAGTTCTTAGGAGAGGATAAAAATTTGATACTCCTAACAATTATTTGGATCTTACAAATGCCTGAAGATGATTCTACTTCATTTAGAAGGATAGATGGTGCAGAGGACATCACTCTGATTTTATGATGGTGGAACTGCTTCAAGTATTTTGCAAAATGGAACTTTATTATGCTTCTCACATCCCTGCGCTTCCAATAGTTGTGTATAAGTTGCCGAAGCCGTATCTAATTTCTTGCCCAAGGTTAGCATTCAGCTCCTGTTTGTACAGAAGAATATATGCAGGCCTTGTTCTCATTCGTTCTTTTCTGATAGAAGTATGTAAGATTTTGTTGAAAATAAATTATAAAAACACCGTTCCCTAGTAGCCCAAGCTTTTGGAGAACAATGATTGTTTCACATTTTTTTATATGATACTGAACTAGAAGGTCCAGAGTTCGAATTCCGGCAGGCTTGTAGTCTCATTTAATTTTCTCTCATTTAATTCAAGCCCATGTCTTAGGCCTATTAAAAAGCGTCAAGCCCAGACGTAAGGGCGAATGTTGATGATAAAATAAAAAAATTATGTTCTTTGGTAGATTAAGCTTTTGGAGAACAATGATTATTTTATATTATTTAACTGATCTTATTGCTGAAATGATAGTAAACTGGTCATCATTTTCTGTAGAATGTGTCCCTAAGTAAGTTCTCAACTAAATGACTAGTGTATGGAACCTATTATTGCCGGTCCCTAATTTTCATTACTGCTCAGATAAAATATCGTAAAGATTCATCAAGAACATTAAATCATCCACATATTATGCTAATTAATTCTGCAAGTGCCTTTGACAATTTTATATTAGGTAGTGGTTACTGTGTTATGAAAATTATAGACTATCCATTAAAAAGGAATGGTAGGATAGGCTTTGCGAAATTGGATCGATGCACTTGAAATTGTACAAAGAAAATTATAAAATGTTAAATATGGTTTGATTGCTCATGATCCAGTAGTGCCCAGTCGTTGGCTGTTACAGCTGCATGCTTGGTCAAAGTCAATTTTAAGTCTATCTTAACATTGTGTTTTGTTGACTCTACTTAAGCTTTTATTAGTCTAATGTAAGCCTTTCGCTCAATTTTTGTGTGAGATAGGAGTTCCAGTCACATATCTTTTAAAGAGTTTCCAACAAATCTTCTGGCATATTATTGGTCGACCATGAGAAGTAGATGGTTGTACAATGTACACCATTACCTTGCCAAGGAACTTAATAACTAGTAATGTTCTCATTTTGTTTACATATACACATTTTGTTTTTCTTTTATTTTTTCACTTTTCATAGTATTTTTAGTATGCTAATCTTATATATCTGATATATGAAGCAGGTAGCATGCTACCTTTCTCTCGAAAAAAAATCTTATATATCTGATAAAATCGAGTAGTATTATGTATTCTCACATATCTTTAGCTTGTAGAATTGCTACGTAGTGTTATGCGGCAAGTGGGTTTTGCAGACTCTTTTCTGCTGGACAATGAGATTACATTAGAGCGACGACCATAGTTGATTGTATTTCTTTCCTTTTGTAAAAGACAAGCACACTGAAGTCAGACTGGGAAATAACTAAAGAAGAACATAGGCAGTGAAATTTCTCAAACTGATCCGTGACTTTATTGGCTTCATGATGAACATATTGGACAATAAAAGACTAAACAAGGAAAGAAAAAGATAAACTAATGTTCATGCGTTTGTAATCTGCAGAATTTGCCTCGTGTGCTCTTTGTGCTAGTGATAAGATAACTGGAATCTATTTCCATCTGTATGGCTGCATCCTACTATAAGTGTTGGTGCTTCACAGCCACTGAAGTTGTTCTGCGAAGTAATTGTCTCATTTTCTAAGGCAACGGAACGCATCAAAACCCCAGGCAACCGTAATTGCCAAAAAGTAACCTCTCGGCACTGTTTTGTAAGGCAAAGCCCGTGCGGCGCTGGAGCCATTTGCCGGCCTGTGAGACTCTTCAGTCAGAATCAAGTGAAATCTATGATGTCGAGGCAGGAGTCCTAGTTGCTGTACTGCAATTTGCGATATCTTGGAGCTAAGGTATGTAGGAGCAATGCACCTTCATGAATTTCTTAAGAAGTTCTGCTTTCTACACTAGAAGCATAGTAATATTTCCTTTTTTTTAAAATAAGTTGGTATTGGATATTTTCCCCTCTATGTCATTGATGAATGGCTTTAGATCCAGGTAAATGTGGTATTCTTTTTGTCGCGACATGAAAACCATGATATCAGCAAACATCTTATTACTTCTTAGTGAAGCATGATGTGCTTGCACTTGTCCATGATGATATCAGCAAGCATGAAAAATTACTATGGTTTCAGACTACAGAGAAACCCGCTTCATTGGGAAAATGCTTCAAAGGTTTATTAAGCCTTCTCTATTTATATTCTACGAACGATGAAGTGTGTAGTTGTAGTTTCTCAAGCTGATTTGAGTTATATTACTTGATCCTTATTTTTGTCCTAATTGTATTTTCTAGACGCGAAACCTTATTTGTCTTGCGGATTCGATAGTCTACATGTTGCTTTCTAATGGTTGTACCAGTTTAGATATACAGTATTAATACAAATTCATGAAATTCATGAATTTAACTGATTGTTCATAATTGATGATCTTTTTTAAACTTTTTTTTTTTCCTTTCCTCCTTTGAAACTGATAAGAGATAAGATAATTATCTCAAATAGTTTACTTTTGTTCGTTATAATAGTACAACCATCAAATAGTAAATCCTAAGCATCCAAGGAATAAAAAGTAGATAGCAAATACTATTATGCTACTATTAGTAGTATTTTAGGTTCTCTCTCTCTCTCTCTCTCTCTCTCTCTCTCTCTCTCTCTATATATATATATATATATATATATACATACTCTTTTCCGTTATTTTCTCTCTCATAATATGCATTGCTCTGTAGTATTCAGGTCTTTTGTTGCATAATCAGAGATTGCTGCCTTTCTTTAGTTGCAGGATAGCTGACCACCAGCATCTGTATCTTGTTTTCTTGCACTCCTCACCAAGCTGCAACTGGCCTGTTTTGCTTTGCCACAGTTCAATTGCCTAGTCTTGGAAACTCTTGGAGGTACAGTTATTATCACTTGGTACAGAGATAGTCACTCATACAAGATAAACTGAATAGTAGGGTAAGGCACTATTCGGTTCAAACCAAATTATTGAACCGAACCGTCTCGTTTCGGTCGTTAATGTGTGATTCGGTTCAGTTCGGTTTTACAAATTGAAAACCGGAAAAACCCACTAATCTGAATTAACCTAAATTATAAAATTACTGTATAAGAGTCTTAAAACTAAAAAAGAAAATATGTATTGGTTCGTTCGGTTTTGCGTATGGATCCTATTGTAGCAAGTCCCTAGCTATGGAGAAGTTTTTAAAAAAGTAGATGGTAATCATTGTTATATTTAGACTAAAGATTCTGAACATAAAATTAATTATGATTATATGTTAGTTTTTAGTAGTTTTAAAAGATTTAAACTGGACAAAAATATTTTACTGAAACCAAATAAACCGAACCAAACTGACCTATACTCACATCTATGAATACCGTAATGGTCTGGGACGAGTACAAAGTTTTGCCATGCCGAGTAAAACCGCTACGGAAGAGAAGTACATAAATCGGCGCGGTTAATTGAATCACAATCATCCCTGCTTGGAGTGGATATATATTTATATAGTTTTTGAAACTATGTTTTTACAAATGTTGTCCTTGGATTCCAAATAAACTGCAGGAATAAAGAATTGCTGAAACAATGCGAGGAAACAAATGTAATTGAGAGTGCTTAACTCACCCTTCCTCAACAAGTTTCAATCGAAGGCTAAATGTGAACCATTTATAGAGTGATAAACAATTTAGATTGAACCGTCAATCTATGTTATTGATTAGTCGGTTTTATATATTTCTTTTCTTTTTTAATTTTGTTTGAATAGAAAACTCTGCCTTGGCTAGTATTTATCAAATATCGTATGATTGATTTAAGTGGGTAGAAGCACTGCAATTGCTTGATCATCACCTGAACTTCGGTTAACTTAGATTTATTCGTTTCATTTGGTTCTCGATTTGTTAAGAATTGAATCGAGCCTCTAACAAAACAGTGTCTAATCAATCGAAATGAGTCGGTTCAGTTCGGTAATTCGAGTTGGATCTGATGGTTCTTAACTCATTCAGTAACCATTAACCAGAGTTGCTCTTTCTTTTACCCACCTTTTGAAAGAGAGAACAGTGAATGGTAACAACATTAGTGAGTTTACTCCTGGTCCTTTTTTGCACTTGTCCCCCGCAAAACAAATTTATCTTGCAAATGATCCTATCAAATTCGTAAATATAGAAATGGCTCTGTATTGTACATGTAGGCGCCACGTGAAATATTTCAAGTGATACGGTGATTCATTCGCCGTGTTTAGTTAAATAATATAGTATATTGTTAAAAGTAAATTTTTAACTCTTCATACATTATTCCAAACAAGGCGAATGAACTGCCGTTTTTTAAATCTATTGAATGAATCGCCACTGTGTTTACTTAAAATATATTTTTCTTATCCCACGTGGCGTCTACGTGTACAAATGAAGGATCATTTCTGCTGCATTTATAATTTTGATAGAATTTTTATAAAATAAAATTAAATGCAAAAAAGAGTTCTTTTATATGGGGGCTACATAAATAAATTACCATAAATTATGGTGCTATGGTGTATGAACAGAGCTTGCCCCTCTTTTTGTTTGGGTTGTCATCAAATGGAGACACAAAACAAAGTTAAAGATAGAGAGACCAGACAAAAAGGAAACAAGCCACTGAGGTATTAAAGAAGCTTCTTTTGCATACTTTTTCATGTCCCTAGTGAATTTTTTTGCTTTTGTAGGCCTGCCTAATTGGGCATGTAAAACAAAAATTGATCATCAGCTTAGATAAACAGTCATTATTGCCTTTTTTTTTATATATATATATTTTTCCCTCTTCTTTATAAGCAACTCGGATCTTTGGGTCCTGTACTGTAACGAGGGTGTAAAATACATTTCTAGATCGTTTCCTATCAGATCAGTTTTTTAGTTAACATGATATCATAGCCAAGTATGTAATCATCATCTTAAAATAGTTATTCGTTTGATCCGGTGCAGATCTCAAGAGAACTTGTATTGATATACGATACATGGACCGCGGATTCCAAATAGATGAATCCAAGAGATCTGTACAGAAACAGCAATGTTAAGATGTTCATGCGATTACAAATAAAACCACTTATTCTGATGTGAAAATACTGAGTAATATTTGATCAAAAATGTGCCTTGTGTATCCTAGGGTGATCATAGCTTTCACAGTGCTGAATTGCACCGTTGGTCGTCAAACTATGAGTCGTCTGATACTTTAGTTCTTGAATTCTAGATTGTTGCAATTAAGTCCCGATGTGCAATTTAGTTAACTAAATAGTAATATTTCGTTGAATGTTGACAGTGATATAGCAGTATTATGGTTGATGGCGTGGAAATATTACTTTGACATCGGCGATACATCATCATTCAGCCGACAAAATTGCATTGTAAAACTTGATCGTAATTATATAAAAAATTCGAGCTAGAAATTACAGTAAACTAAAAGTTTTCGAAGACGAAAGCGCCAGGCATCTTATAGTTTGAGAACCAAAAGTGCAAATTAGCCTAACTTTTGGGCATGCAAGCAACTTTCTTCACCAGTAAAAGTGCATCTACACAATACAATACAGTGAGGGTGGGGTTTTTTTTTTTTTTTAAAACCTTTATTCTTCTTCTCTCCTTACTCTTTCCCTCCACTAATTTGGACGGTGGGATTGGGCCCAAATTTTTTTAATCTAATCTAATTTTTATTTTTCTCATTTTAAAAATTTAAAATATTATAATATTTTATACATAATCTTTAAATAATTTAGATTGCATATATTAATATAAAATTTTATAATATTGATCAATTAGATATAAATTATATAATAAAGTTTGAAAGAGAGAGATTGATAGAATTTAAGATAATTACTTATTTTAATAAATTTATTTGTGAGAATTGTATAAAGTATACCAACTAAATCTGTAAAATTAAACAACGCATTTAAAATTTGAAGTCAAAGTAATATTGACTAACTCAAATTCAGTATATTAAAGGGCTGGATAATAAAACCAAAATTTTAAAATGTTGGATAATTGAATTAAAATGGTTCATATTTTAGAAAGGTTTTATATTTTTTACTTTGATTTTAATTCAAACTTTAATGCAATATTTATAGTTTGATGAGCCATCAACTTTACATTTAAAATTTTCTATAATATCTAAAATATGATTGGTCGACTTTTAATTTTAATAATTAGGCATTCTAAAACTTATTAGATAATTTAACAGGTTTTTTTCACCGAATGAAATTACTAATTGAATAAAAAATCGATCAATGCTCAGCTCTGTCTTCGTCTGGAATAAAAATAAACAAAAAAAAGATTATGCTCTTGATCCTCAAACAATAAGGCGCATGACACTTTAGTTCTCGAACTTTAATGCGTTACAATTTCTGGTACAAACTATGAGGCACGTAACACTTTAGTTTTCAAACTTTAATTAGCCGCAATTTCCAACTAGCATCATGAGGTACATGATATTTTGGTCCTCAATTTTTACTGCTGCTATAGATATAATTTATTATTCTTATAATTTTTATTCTTATTTTTTTTTTATCCTTCATATATTTTATTTTTTTATTTTTACTCTAGCAGCTGCTACTTCTTTTTTACATTTTTTTTTTGTGCTGTTTCATCTATTTATAATTTTATTTATTTATTTATTTATTTATCTTTTCAGAATCAATCTGTCGTAATGCGCGGGTGCCTCTGCAAGTGGTGCATGAAGACTTAGTAGCAACTCCCGGTGTAGTGTGCAGGCTGCTGCTGATCCAGGCAGCAGGAATTAATAATATCCCCTGCTGTCCTACTGGTCACCATGTGGGCCCACCTTGTCCCTTGAAATTACAACCCCATCCTTGAGAATGAGAGGTCCTCATCAATGTTTCCCCTCTCCTTCCCCATCCAACCCAACACCTGTCATTACCATGTTGGTACCTCTCCACATCATCAGTAAATAAAGCACCAGGAATGGTATGCAAAGTTGGTCCAAAAGTCTACTAAAAATATAGCTGCGACGTGGATAACGTTTATGCCATCTCCAATCAATCAAATTATATTTTTAATATTTATTTATTTTATTAAAATATTTTTTAAAACATATTTTTATTATACTTCAGAAATATGATTAGCTGAATATAAATAATACGGTGTGTCTGTTACATAGTAGACTGAGTTTTGTGACTTGGCTTTTATATTTTTTTTGTAAAAAATTTTTGACTTTTTTCCTATATATTATATTTTTAGGTTCTTTTTGAATGCATGGATATCCTTATCAGTTTTTTCTTTAATTTATTCGAAAAGTTTATGTATTTGGTAAATTAAAAGTATGATCAGATGATTGGAATGGAAAAAGATATTCGACTTTTAAATCTTTAATTTTTTTTTCCAAATACGGTAAATCTTCACTTGTACATATATATATATATATATATATATGTAAAAGTTTAACAAAATCTAAAATGTACAAGTGAAGAGTACTACAACATGAACCAAGTTGCGATATCAGAATAGTACAGGGACTACCCAGGCAATTTACCCTTGCAATTATTGTGGAAACAGTTGCATGTTTCCTATATTACATATTCCATACCTTGTTGCAATATATAATAGAATGGATATATATATATATATATACACACACACACGCAGAGGTGGGGAGGGGGGCTTTGGAATATTAATTTAGCATATGCATGGTCAATATATATATATATATATATTTATATATAATATATATCTTCATGGAGATGCAGTCCATAAAGGAAGCATTGAGATATTTAATGGGTTTTGCTGGCCCAAGTGGTTTTGGTTCCAGTTCAACTGCTGATCAAGTCACTGCTCAGGATTCCTCTCACTCAATCCCTCCTAATCTCACTGCAATTATCACTGGTAATTAATTTACTAATCACTCTATTACTCTCTCTCTCTCTCTCTCTCTCTCTCTCTCTCTCTCTCTCATCTCTCTACTTAGTTTATCTCTATCTCTCCTGTTGTTGCAACTTTTATATTTAGTTCTATTGTTTGTGTTTTCTAGTGATTTGCCAAGTAAACAGTGCCTCTAGTATACGTGTTGTTGAACACAATTATATGTTATATATTTATATGTACGCGAGAGTACGTGAGGTCCAAATCATTCAATTCATGCAAAAATATTCTCTCGCGTGATGTTTATAGTAAGAACTTCTCGTCAGAAAAGAGAAATTAATACTTACACAGGAAATACGTACGTACATCTGTGTCTACCAAAATCTTACATAATACAAAATATTATTGCACTGGTCTACAGCAGATTTAAGTTTTTTACGGACAAAAACGGTTTTTAATATATCACATCCAATTCATGTAGCTAGTGCCTTTATTTATTTTGTTGGTTTTTAATCCAAATTAGTTTCTTAAATAGAGTATATATCTTCATCATGTTTATATATGAAATGTATGTTTGTATGTTGCAGGGGCAACATCAGGTATTGGTGCAGAAACCGCAAGAGTGTTAGCAAAGAGAGGGTTGAGGCTAATAATCCCTGCAAGGGATGTGAAGAGAGCAGCTGAGGTTAGAGAGAGAATCCGGCGAGAGTCGCCGACCGCCGAGATCGTCGTGATCGAGATGGACTTGAGCTCGATCGCCTCGATTCGGAGATTCTGCGCTCGATTCCTCGCCCTTGGATTGCCTCTCAACATCCTCATGTGAGTCCCAAATTTAAGCTTAATTTATGTGAGATTAATTAGTCTCCAAGATTAATTTATGTGGTAGCTAATTATATATTAACTAGCTTTAAATTTTAAACATGTGTTGGTAGAAATAATGCTGGGAAGTTCTGCCGAAGGCCGCAGTTTACCGACGACAAATATGAGATGACTTTTGCTACAAATTACTTGGGTAATTAATCTCCTTAAAAACTCATTTCTAGCATTAATAACTTGGCTTAAGTATTTTGGACTAGTTATTTGAGTTTTCTGAATTATTATTGCTAGTGGATCGGATTATTATAGTTGGTATCAAAACTGAATACTATAGCCGTAAGTAGTGCTTTAGAATCTTACGTCGTCGTCGTCTGATAATTCTGATCTATATGTCTGTAATTGGATTTGGACCTGACGAAGATGCTAGGATCTAAACCCACGTATCCCGAAATTGGATCTGACAAAGATGTTAGTGTCTAAATCCAAGTATCCTAGACGCACATCAGGTGGGAAAGAGGTTCTGATTGAGAATATAAGAGGCCAAGTATTTAGTAATAATAACTGGGTTTAAGTATTTTGGAACTAGTGGTTTGGGCCTAGGTCGTTACAGTGTTAAAAAAACGCAAAAAGCTTAATACTGCAACCATCAACTTAATTAGTTAATTTGTGTAAATGCACTTCAATGGACCATGCATCATAATTTGCATGTGTTAACCAGAGGAGGTGCCTCAATTTTCTTTTCTTTTTTCTTTTTTTTTTATTTTTCTTTTTTGGGTGGTCCTTTGGTGTTTTCATGATACAGAAAAAAAAGAAAAGGGGAAAAGGGGAATTGGTGCTCTGTTTTTTGCACTTAGAAGGCAAGACAACTGAGACTTGTCCTTATCCCTGCAGCAAAAATTGATTCAGAGATATGGCCATGACCACATGATGCTGCATTGTTGTGGTCCAAGAAGATGCTTCTTATTTCATCTGTAATTCCATCATTCTCTACAAACTTTTTCTCTTTTCTCGAGCGCGGTGCACGAGATGTACGGATGCACCGGGTGCGGGCTTTGTCTCTTCTTTCTTCGGAATTAGGGTTGCTTCTGTTTTCGACTAAAATATGTCCAATTTTCTGTCCTATAATAATATGTCACGGAGATTAATAAGTTGAATTGGATGAGCGTAAGAGCATGAACAGGTATGCAGTCCACTATAAACCTAACGATAAGATGTCCAACAATAGATCTAATGTCTGGTTGGGTTTAGTCAGATCGAAGTGATGTGGTCGATCTCTTAAATACGATACCACGTACTTTTAGAATAGTTGGTTAGCGCTTACAATCCACAGTTTCATCCTATTTCAATCTGGCTTCCTCGGATTCTCATCTGGTTTCGTCTAACTGCCTCTTGTGGGCTATACCAATAACCTCTTAAGTAAACTAGTACGAAATGCAACACAACCATATACATACATGAATAAAAACAATAGTTTGGCAATAAGTTAATGGTAGAGCATTTTTCATTTATGTTCTAATTAATTCTAATTCTTCATGATTTAGAGCATTCGTCAAATTATTACCAAGTGATCTCTAATTTTTGTACTAATCACTACAACAAAATTATGTTATATGGATATATTTTTGGGACACTTTTGTGTAAGTGTCTTATTTATGATAAATTTTTTTAAAAAAATTTATTAATGCCTAAATATAAAGTTCAATCCAATCAAAAGTAAAAAGTTCCTTTACTCGAGATCCCAACTTCGAATCCTACTTGATTCACATTTTCAACTAAGTTTATTTCTAAATAAAATAAACGAAGCGGGTAGCAATACTACTTATCTCTCAAAAAAAAAAGTTCATCTACTCAACCAACCAAACACAGTCCACTCGGCCCGATTACAAATAAAAAAGAAAAAGAATGAAAAATTGATCAACATCTCCCCTTCTCCTCCTCGGCCTCCGCAGCCGACGAGGTAGGATTCCGGCAGCTGGAGTTTGGTCGCGAGAATCTTATAGAGACCGTAGAGGATTACGATTGCTACATATCCCTCCGCCGCATCGCCGTAGGAATGAATGCTAAACATCGAGGCGGCCCCACATATAGCAGTACTTTTATAACGTGTCGATAATTTAGTCAGCATCACATTTTTTTATTTATACCGATATTTAAAAATATTGCTATACACCGTTTTTGTTGTAGTGACTTTTTGTACCCGATGGTGTTAACTAGTTTGTCGAAAAATTTCGTAGATGATAATTTGCGCTGCAGGTCATTTTATATTGACAGAGACTTTGATAGAGAAAATGGTCGAGACGGCGAGGGAAACTGGAATAGAGGGGAGAATAATCAACGTCTCGTCGATAATTCATAAATGGGTCAAAAGAGACGGATTTCGCCTTTCAAATATGCTCAAGCCCAAAGAGTGTGACATATTTACTTTTTAACATTTGCAAATTTGGATTATCGTAGTCACAATTAATTATTATAATTTTATAACTAATTATGAAATTTTTGCAGTTATAATGCTACCACTGCTTATGCACAATCGAAATTGGCTAACATTATGCATGCAAAGGAAATAGCAAGGCAATTGAAGGTGCAATTGAACACTTAGAGAATATATATATATATATATATTATATATAATTGTTGGACTGTGGCTACTTTAGTAGCAAATCTTTGCTATCTGGTTTTATTAGCCTTTGGATGCAACTCTTTTTATTATTTCTTACACGATGTGTATTAATACTATAGATCCAGTGCCACTCAACTACTAAAGGGGGACCACATTTACTGCTAAACTGCTATATCTATTCTGGATCTCCATAATTTTTCATCCAAGGTTAAAAACTTGGATAAGCAAAATAGCGTTTTACTATTATATTATTCCAGTCAATCTTTATATATAATATAATATATATATATCATATAATATATATATATTTGCGTGTGTGTCGTGGTGTGTGTTACTACCTAATAATAATTAGCCTATATGTTTTGGTAAAATATTTTTGTTTAGCATTTTCCAGGCAGAAAGGACGTATACCACTCAACACAGTTCACCTCAGGGATTTGAAAAGGAATAATTAGAGAATCACAAAGGATTATGCACAGGCAAGTTTTAACTTGTCTATATATATATATATATATATATAATATATATATATATATATAATATATGTGTAGGTTTAGTTACTAATGTTTTCATTAGTTGAAAAATAGTCTAAAAACTAATAACCCCAAGAATAAAAAAAATTTCTTTGAAAATATAATCATGCAGTTAAATTGGCCACTTATGAATATAGAAATTCTATGATATATCTGAAAATATTTAAGGCGAAAAACGTAACATACCTTAATCTGAACTTAATAATCATTTGAATAAACTATCCAAGCTTTCAAAATTTTAATTTTACTACCCATCCTTTCAATTTGTTTGATTTGAGTTAGCTGATAGCACTTTGACTTCAAAATTTGAATGCATCATTTATCTTTATATATTTAGTTAGTATAATTCATACAATTCTTACAACTATAAATTTATTAAAGTAAGCAATTAGTTTAAATTTTGAAATTGAAGTGTCGTTGACTAACTTAATTATATCAAACAAATCGAAAGTTTTAGACAGTAAAATCAGAATTTTACAAAGCTGAGTAGCTGATTTAAAATGACCCATAGTTCAGATAAGTTTGTACGTTTTTACCTATGTTTGATTCTTGTTTCAGCTATTACTTCATTTCATTATTGAATTATTGAAAGAAACCAAATTATACCACTTAAGCTCATGAGTTGATGTAATTGGGAAGCTTCATTTGATGACTAACACCTTTTTTTTTTTTTTTTTTTTTTTTTTTGTGTGTGTGTGTGTGTGTGTGTGTGTGTGTTTGTGTGTGTGTGTGTGTGTTCCTGATGCATTGTGAAACAGATTGTATATTTTTCCTTACATCAAGGCTACTGAAAACACCATCACAGGTTTGTTTTCGCTTTCTCAGATGATACAATAACTTTTTCTAAGTAAAAATTTGGTTTTACGACAAAAGTATATCACAAAACATGGTTTATTTCTCTCCTCTAGGGTGCTTCCACCACATGTTATGTTGCTCTGAACCCACAAGTTCAAGGAATATCAGGAAAATACTTCGTTGATTGCAATGAAAGTTCTTGCTCGAGCCTAGCAGATGATGAGATCGCAGCCCAGAATCTTTGGAAGGAAACGCGTACGCTCGTTCGCAGATTAATCAGCAAGCCGTAATATGTTTTTAGATTTAAAAGAATACAAATAATTAAAAAAATAGCGGTTTTCTTGGATGTACGAAGAGTATAATTTGTATGTAAACACTCTTGTTGGAAAAAACTTTAGTGGGGAGCTCCCGAACAAAGCCTCGTTGAGGAGATCTCGATCAGCCGCCATGTGTCAGTTTTGCTTATATCCAAGAGTTACAATCCTTCCCTCCAAAGTTTGTATATATATTTCTTGTGAAGATTTTGGAATTTGGATCATACACGCAAATTCAAAGTGCAGGCATAAGAAAAACATAATGGTTTCACTCCGTATTAATTTATGGGTTGATATTAACAGATGTGATTTTGATAGGGATGAAATATTCAATGTTTTCTTGATATACTCTTTCCCTGTCAAAGTAGTAATACTTTTTTGTTTTTTTTTTTTTCCATGTTAGTTTCTTGTTTTCTTTTTTTTTTCTTTTTTTTTTTCCCCTGTAACTATCTTGTTCTCTTTTGTATCTCATTTTGATTTGTCCTTGTGTTTAGGCCCTCCTTTTCTCGAGCTTAATGTGTGCTCATTTTTCTTTTGGTTTGGTTTAACATTTTTTTATTTCACCTTTCTGTCACAATTGTCCTTAATTTTTAAGGTAAACCACAGTTTGCTCCATATGATTTAGCTCATTTTCATTTTGCAATATGTGGTTCAAAATATTTTATTTAAATACCCTGTAGTTTAGCTTATATACATTTTATCACTTTGTTGTTTAAAAAATTATACTTAAATTATGTTGTGATTATTAAAAAAATTACCTTGCTATCTTATTTGATTGTAGATTTTTTTTCCATAAAAATAAAAATAAGATTACGAAATAATTAAGTATGATTTTTTGAACAACAGTATGATAAAATGTAAATAAGCTATACCATGTGGGAGAAATTGAAGTTTACCCAATTTTCTTTAATTCATCTTGGCTTGAAGGCCTAGTTTAGAGAGAAAGGTAGCATGCTACTCGTTTCTTTTATTTTATTTAGAAATAAATTTAGCTGGAAATATAAATCAACTAGTATTGAAATTTAAAATTTCGAATACCAACCACCAACTATTTTACCACTTGCACTAGAAACAGCCCTTTTTTTTCTTTTTGTTTTCTCTCTCTCTCTCTCTCTCTATTTTTGTTGGGTAGTCATTGGTTATGATGCATCTTAGTAGGCACTAATCCTAGGCAGTTAAAGGTCAACACCTCTTTCTAGCTCACCTAGGGCTGGCACGGCCCACATTTTTAGGGACGAAATCAGTCACCGTCTTTAAATCCAAGCCAGGCCGTGCCGGCCAGAGCTAACTAGCTCCCGGCCTAGGACGGCTTTTCGGCCTGGAAGTCACAGGCCGGGCCGTGCTCCAAGCTGAACCCTTAAATTTTTTTAAAAATATATAAATTTTGAAAAAAATAATAATAAATTATTTCTATTTAAATTGGTACTTTGATTAAAAATTTTAAAATTTATAAAAATAACTGTAAAATAACACATTTTTAAAATTTTACTATTTTTTTTTAAAAGTTAAGCTTTTGGTCCAATAGACCAAAATTCTTTGGCAAATTTGACCAAGAATCACCCCCCCCCCCCAAGGTTTGCCAAGAGAGCTCTTGGGGAGAAAGGCTGAAAACCTAATAGCACCAATAGTTTGATGTTATTGATAGTATTCCAGTCTAGTTCTATATTAGTTTTTTACCCCTTGTATTGAGAAATGTGTGGTTAGGATTATATGGACCCTCTAGGGTTAAGTAAGTGGTTGGTTGAATAGTATAATCGAATGGATGAAAATGATAAAAGAGATAAATCTAACGGTAGAAAACTTGATAGCACCAAATGCTCCGTGCTATTGATAGTATCCGAGCTGGACTCTCTCTCTCTCTCTATCTTTATATNCAATGTTTCATCATTTTGGTTGTTGTGATTGATTATTCGCAATAGCAACGCGATCCATCATCTGGCAAGCGAAGAACATCTGAGGAACTAGCTTGATCAAGTCGATTCGTTTAGTGTTTTGGAGGCGGAGCTGCTCAAGGTGAGTGCATGATTCAATTTGAAGTAATTTTTTAATGATTTTTGGCCTCTGAAATTTCTAAAGTAGAAGCTAGCTTGATCCTGTTGTTTATTTGCATCAAGTAAATTTAATGCTTGTTAAGTTTACTCTATGACCGTAAAGTAAGTTGAACTAGATGCTAATTAGATACACGACGACTGTAAAGTTAGTTAGTTTTCTAAGGACACTATTGTGATTTCATGTAGTTCATGAAAATAGTTTCCTCAATGTTGAGTTTTTTTAATGGGTTTTTGTACATATACTTCCTTATATTTTTTTTTCAGATATATATATATATATATATATATATATAATTGAGCTATAATACTTTTAGAAGCACCAATCTCTTGGTGCTTATAAGTTTCTAGCCCTTGGATCTATTCCTTAATTACTAATACTCCTTGAATCAAACACTATTCCACCTACCACCACCTATCACCATCATCTCAACCCTACATCTAGCCCTCCATCTAATAGTTAAAAATTCAAAGCACCACTCCCTTGGTGCTTTTGAAAGTATTCTAGCTCAACTTTCCCTCTATATATAGAGAGAGAGAGAGTTGAGCTATAATAGTTTTAGAAGCACCATCTCCTGGTGCTTTTAAGTTTTAAGTCTTTGGATCTACTCCTTGATTATTAATAACTTTTAGATCAAACACTATTCCACCTATCACCACCTACCACCACCATCTCAACCTCACATCTCTCCATTCAATGGATAAAAGCTCAAAAGCACAACTTTCATGGTGCTTTTGAGAGCATAGTAGCCCTCTATATATATATATATATATATAGAGAGAGAGAGAGAGAGAGAGAGAGAGAGAGAGAGAGAGAGAGAGAGAGAGAGGGCTGGTATGCTTATGGAAGCACGGAGCTCTCCGTGCTTCTAAGTTATTTTCGATGTTTGGACTTTTGAATCGACGATCGGCTCCATTAGAGTTGATCTAGAGTATTTGAAGTACCTAGAAAATAAATTTTGTGATTTTTCGATATCATTTGCCTAGTGATCGAAGGGGCTCAAAATCAATAATTTTAATGGCCGTGGTGAGCCGGTTGCAAGTTTAACGGTGTAGAAATATCCAAATCACATGAAATTTTGATAGAAAATTCTTTATACCATATAAAACAAGATCAATAACTTTGATCTAAAATTTTAATGTCATATCATCATATTTTGTAAGATTTTTATTTTCAGCCGTTGATTTTGAGCCACTTCGATCACTAGGCAAATGATATTGAAAAATCGCAAAATTTATTTTCTAGATACTTCAAATACCCTAGATCAAGTCTAACGAAGCCGATCGTCGATTCGAAAGTCCGAACATCGAAAACAAAGTGGAAGCACAGAGCCCTCCGTGCTTCCATAAGCATCCTAGCCGCACTATATATATATATATATAATTGAGCTCCTATACTTTTAAAAGTACCAAGTTATTGGTGCTTGTAAGTTTTTGGCCTTTGGATTAATTGATGTGCGGTTAGGATGATGTGGGCCCCTTAGGGTTGAGTGGGTGGTTGGTTGAATAGTATAATCTAATGGATAAAAATGATTAAAGGCAGAGATCTAACGGTAAAAAATTTACAAGCACCAAATGCTTGGTGCTTTTACAAGCGCCATAGCCGGACACTCTCTCTCTCTCTCTCTATATATATATATTTATATATATATATATATATAGAATTAGGCTGGAATACTATTAATAGTAAAATCCTCTTTTTGTTATCAAGTTTTTAACCCTTGAATGAAAAATTATAGGGTCATGATGATATTAGTCGATTAAAGAGTTGATCCAAAGGCTAAAAAACTGGTAGCAATAATAGGATTTTGCTACTAATAGTAGTCCAGTCCATCTCTCTCTCTCTCTAAATATATAATATATATCTAGATTGTGGATTATAAATAGATAGTAGATAACAATAAATAGATATAGTATAGCTAGAGCTCAAATTAACAAACCTCAAAACTTAGAGAAATTAATTAATTAATTAATTAAGATTGGTTTAATTTCCTCTCCTCCCTCGACTCCACTTTTATTAACTCATTACAACTCGATCGACCTCGTACATAGAAATAATTACCCATGCATATGCAGCTCTATATATATATATATATATATATATATATATAGCACGAATATATATATATCGATCAAGTGCATGCATGCATGCATGCATGCATGCTGCTATATATATATATATATATATATATACTGCTAGTTTGTTAGTGTAAGGCGGCGGCGAGGTTGAGGCTGTTGCTGACGAGCCTGCTGAGATTGGTCTGCACGTTTGTGAGGAGCGAGCCGTCGACGTCCGGGAACTCGTCGAACGAGTCCTGGCAGGTATCGACGAACGTGCCGGCGGCCGTGAGCTCGCTGTTGATGTCTGCGGCCCGCCCGCCGCCGCGCACCAGCTGCAGTGCCTTCTGCAGGGCGTCCGCCGCCGACCCGTAGCTGTCCCGGCACGACTGCAGGACGTTCTGCAGCACCTTCTCGGCGCCCGGGGCAGCCGACAGCTGGGCCGCCACCGCCTGCGCGTGCTCCGCCTTGAGCGCCGCCCTCTCGACCGACGCCTCCACCAGCGACTGCGGCGAGCTGACCGCCGTCGAAGCCGCCAGCGCCTGGCAGAGCTTGGCGTAGTGCGTCTGCCGGCAGAGCCCCACGGCGTCGAAAGCGCGGCTCACGCGGTGCAGCCGCCGCGCCTCGCCCGCCGGAACAAGCGCCAGGACGGCGAGGATCAACGGAACCAGCGTGCTGCGGCGAAAATGCGCCATGCTATTTCTTTTTGTGTGGTGTGGAGGGGATCGAGAAGGGGGGAGAGGGAGAGCCAAAGAGCTAGGAAGAAGAGGGATGAGGGTGTTGTTAATTACAAGTATAAATATAAAATAAATAAATAAATAAAATATATAGAAAAAGGGGTTGTGACCGTTAGGGTCGTTGGGAGTGTTGCGATGTTAGAGGCGTGTGCGTCCACGAATGGTTCGTGGCCTCGCCTTAACTTTAGCTGCAATTTCCATATATATAGCTAAATCAAATTGAGATTATAAATTTAAAACGGATAACACCTGATATACTTCTCAAATTTCTAAAATATTTTATATACTTTTTAATTTTTTATTCAAAAATAACTCCACTATTAGTGCCTATTATGTTATCTCTAGTTAAGCACAAGTAATTAGATTTCTACTAGAGCAGTCGAAATTTTTATTTTGTCCATAACTTAAGGATAAATAAAAGAGTATATTTGAAAGCATAAAATAGTAACAGTTCATTGATAGAATTTAACTCTATAAGTATATTTGAAATAACTTGAAATGTTAGAAGGATATTTTTAATATTAAACTTTTAAGAGGAATAAATAAAAAATTCGAAAGCTTTTCAGAAGTATATATATAAGCAATTGCCTTAATTTTAAATATATGTGGTGTATCTATGAATTGATGATCAGTACAATAAAATTTTATTTAGATTATTTGAACTTTTTATATATGGGAGAGTATTCGGTCTGTTCGCTCGGTTATTGTGGAATGATATATAGATCGAATCACATTTTTCGATTTTACTATTTTTTGAACTGAATCAACTGAACTAGTACTCCAAACTGAAAATCGGCCGAACCAAAATTGTTTGATTCAGTTTGGCCAGTTTGGTCGGTTTGGGTCTTTTCAGGGCATGTTTGGTTGTCCGTAAGTGATCGAAGTGAAAAAAGTTATTTTTCAAAAGTAACTTTTATAGAAGTCATTTTTGAGTTCAAGTGTTTGGTTTCAAAAAAATGAAAGAGTGTATTTTTGTGACTTCTATTGTTTGATTTTATATAAGAAAATAAAAAAATAAAATGATTTTTTTTTAGATGAGTAGTTTCTTTTTCTTTTTTTTTTTTGGAGATGGTATGGAATAAGGCACTCTCTTTCTTTGTTTTTTTTTTTTTAAAAAAAAAGATATGTTGGTTTTTTTTTTTATTAAGATAGGGTGGTTTTTTTTTATTTTTTATTTTTTATTTTTTGTAGATGGTATGAAAAAAAGTTTTTGGATGCGGTTCGTAAGTCATGTGGAGTAGGCGGCCCACTTTCATCGACTTCGGAATTTTTTTTGCCGAAGTCAAAAAAGTGAATTTTAGTTATAATCTACTTCACGGGTTCACACTCTTCAAAAGTCACTTGCATGTTTACTTTTATAATCCAAATAATCAAAATAATCCCACTTCGCTAAAATACGACTTTTATTGTTTCACTTACGAGCAACCAAACATGCCCTAAATTGGACCTTCAATAAAATTATAATATAGCCAATAACTTATATTCGTTGGTTTAAAGAATCCAAATTCTTTATATTCAAATTTAATTTATATTTAAAGAATTGAAAAGAAATCATAGTAGAAATTTTATTAGACTAAATGGAAAATTTTAGTTTACATTTTAAAATATTTTAAAAAACAATATGTAATTCAATTTTTATCCCAAAAGAATATTTTGTCTCATTTAATCGGTTAATTTGGTCGGTTCGGATTTCAAGTTAGACACCGAACCGAACACCAAAAATCAAACTTTTAGGTCAAATCGAAACACTTTAAACGGAAATACCGGTCAAACCGTATCTATCTGTTAGATGTGCCGCAAAATTTAGTTATCGAATTCAATTTTGAGCCCCCCATCTGTTAACAGTTTCGCGGTGCGACAAATTTGAAAAAAAAAATGTGAAGGAAAAATTGAATGTCTGTGGTGGATAGTAAAGGGCTTAGACCGATAAGCCCGAGCTCATAGCCGACCACTTACGTCGGACGGGGGGTGCGGGGGCCTCCGCCCTCTACATGCAGTACGGATCGGATTGAAACCGGTTAAGAAATCTCTTTTTTCTTTTTGCCCTAGACGCGATACAGCATATTGTACTCACAAACTTTGTACCCTCTTTTTCTTAGTGAAGTTCTCTTCTTTTCGCCCGTGATTTTTTCCTGATAAAGAATTTTTCATGTAAATCTTTATGTTCCCTTTATTTTACCGTTTTCGTGGTTTTTTTTGTCTTCTTTGCGATCGCCTTTTATCGTTCCTGTTTATGCGCTCATCGCAACAGTATCTTTTTGCCAAATTAGTTTGGATTGGTTCGTTAATTCAAGAGCTCTCACCCCTTTCCTACAAGCCAAATTTTATAATTTTATGATATTATTTGCCTGATAAGCAAGTAATCTCAAATTTACTTTATATTAGCGGATAAGAGATCACTTGAATACTACGTAAATAAATGTCGAAAAGGCATCGTAGAATTCAAAAATTTAGAAGGTTCAAATTGTCAAGGTCAAGTTTAAAGTACTGATCATCGACTCGGATGTCCCAACTTTGAAAATGACGTGGAACTAAATGGTCATGTTTATTTCTAGAAGTACTGTAGCTTTTTAACTCCAGTAACTTTACAAATTTCAACAACTCCAGAAGACCTTGTGGAACTCTTAAGGCAAAAAAACAAATGCATTAACCATAAATACAAGTTTTTTTCTAGCTAATCTGATCAGAGGAAACTCTCCTAAAGTTTCCTTTCCTCACATTACAAGCAGCAGTGTCAGCCTATGAAAATGACTTGCTATCTTATAAGACAAGCGATTCAGAAAAAGATAACATTAACAACAACAAAAGTGATCAGTTTAGTGTTTGTATCAGGGTATCTTAGCAGAAGATAGATACAGGGCCCTCACTTTTAAGTTGCTAACATGAACAAATGAGGGAATGAAATAATGGATCAATTCAACTAATTACTTCCACTCTGCAGATCTTTTCCGTTTACGCCGTCAATTCCCACATCAATAGCTCTAAAACCTCGTAGATCTGTGACGACTCGAAGTGTTTTACGTCCCAAGAGAAGAATGTATGGAATTCGTCCCGTATCTGAACCCGACTGCACCCTCCGCCCTTCTTGAGCCCTGCCCCCTTCATCAGTCTCCTCACCTGAGCCGCATCTTTCCATTTCCGGCAAGAAGCGTACATGTTCGAGAGCAAGACGTAGCCCGCCGTGTTCTCCTTTTCTAATTCACGAAGCTCCGTAGACGCTCTCTCGCCTATCTCTTCGTTACCGTAAACGGCGCAAGCACTCAAGAGGGCCGCCCAGGAATTGGCTTCTGGCTTGATCGGCATTGCACGGAGGAACTCTTCGGCCTCTCGTAAGCGACCGGCTCGAGCAAGTAGATCGACCATGCAAGTATAATGCCTCTCTTTTGGCGAAACGCCATACTCCCTTTGCATCAAGTCGAAATAACGGAAAGCTTCATCCACCAAGCCACAGTGAGAGCAAGCGAAAAGAACCGACAGAAACGTTTGTTCGTTCGGTAAAATTTGCGCCGCACTTGTCATCTCCTCGAATAAGAGTATAGACTCCTTCGCCAAGCCATTGTCCGCAAACCCTTGGATCATTGCGGTCCACGAAACCTCGTTCTTTTCGGCCATCCTAGAGAACACTCGCTTACAGCTCTCTATATCACCCGACTTGGCGTACATATCAGAGAGCGCCGTCCCCATGAAAACCTCACGCTGTACTCCGAGCTTCACGATCTTAGCGTGAACGCTTCTCCCTTTCTCTAGAGAAGACAGGTTAGCACAAGCATGAAGAACGCTAGAGAAGGTCATTAGGCTCGGCCTCTGCCCTGAAGCCAACATGGCATCGAACAATTCCACCGCGTTGCCGAAAAGCTCGTTTTGTGCATAACCGGAGATGATCGCATTCCAGGATGCGATATTTCTCGCAGGCATTAGCTCGAACAGCTGCTCGGCTTCTTCTATCCGTCCGTCGCTGCTGTAACCCGCAACCATCGAGTTCCAGCAAACTACGTTCTTTTGCGGGAGCGAGTCAAAAATTAGGCGCCCGGTTTCAGATTTGCCGCACTTGCAATACATGTCGATTAGAGAGCTCGCGACGAACACATTGCTCTCGAAGCCAATCTTTATAGCATGGGAGTGGATCTGAGTCCCAAATTGCAAATCCCCGAGTGCGGCAGAAGCGCAAAGAACGCTAGAGAGACAAGACATGTTCGGCTTACAGCCGTCGTCTAGCATCGGGCCGAACAAGCCGATTGCTTCATTGTGATGCCCGTTCTGATCGTACCTCGCGATCATGGTGCTCCACGAGACCTCATTTCTCTCAGGCATTTCATCCAATACCCGACGGGCTCCCTTCAAATCGCCCATCTCGGCGTGCACGTCGATGAGAGTGGTCCACGACACCACGTCCCTTTCCTCCATCTCGTCGAACACCCTCATGGCCGACCAGAAATCGCCCATTCTGAAATTAAATAAATTTAAATTTGGAATAAATATGAATTAAAATTTATGCTTTTTATTAAAACACAGTATTTAGAAACTCAAATAATATATAAAAATATTTAATGTATATTAAAAAATATATATAGAATATTACAAATATTTTTTAAAAAATATAACATATCAAATTATAAATTATAAAATTTTAAATAATATTAATGTGCAAATTTAATATTATTTAGAATAAATTGAAAAAATTGTTACATGCATGTTACGTATACTCAACTAGTATCTCTTTCCTCTTCTTCTAACGATCCCATCAAAACTTGATTGGGTGCATAGATAAGTTAAGAGCATAAGGACTGATGTGCTCTTAATAGTAACAGAGCCCTACTTATAATATACTACTAATATATACTATATATCTATACATAGCAGGTGCTGTGCTCTCAGGAGCACGGAGCCCCCTACTCTGAGCGCGTTTTCGATGAGAAATTTTCAAATCGACCGATCGGCTCCGTTAGACTTGATCTAGTATTTAAATTTCTAGAAAAATAATTTTTGCGATTTTTCGATATCATTTACCTAGTGATCGAAAGGATTCAAAATCAATAATTTTTAATGTGATTAATCTGCGGTTTTCAAATTTAACGGTGTAGAAAGTATTCAAATCAGATGAAATTTTGATACACAAATTTTTATACTATCTAACAACAAGATCAATATTTCTGTATCGAAAATTTTAGTGCTATATCACACTTTTTATTAAGGACTTTTATTTTCAGCCCGTTAAAATTGTTGATTTTAAATCCTTTCGAATTGCTAGGTAAATGATTATCGAAAATCGCAAAAATTTTTTCTAGAAACTTCCAAATTACACTAGATCAGTCAACGTAGCCGATCGGTCAGATTCGAATTTCATCATCGAATCGTCAGTTGACACGGAGGCTCCGTGCTTTGAGAGACACATTAGGGCTGGCAAACGAGCAGCCGGCTCTCCGCGTTCGATCGGTGTTCGGCTTCGATATTCGCTCCCTCGAGCTCGACTCGAAATTAATATGCAGCCAGCTGTAATAAATTAAAAGGCTTCAGAAATTTTTTCAAGCGGCTGAATATTATTCGGCCGTGCGAATTAGGTCGAAAAAGCTCGATATATATATATATATATAATATATTATAATATTATATATATATATATTAGGCTGGAATACTATTAACTAGCAAACGCTCTTTTGCTTTAAGTTTTTAACCCTTGACTAAAAATTGTAGGACGTCAGGAATGATATTAGTCGGTTAGATGTTTGAATGGTCTCCCTAGGGATTAGTGGTCCCCACTGGTTATATATTAAGCAATCGGTTTAGAAATAAGAAAAAGTTGATCCAAAGGGCCTAAAAACTGGTAGCAACATAGGATTTGCTATTAATAGTGCCCAGTCAACTAATATTATTATATATATATATATAATATATATATAGTAGGCTGGCATGCTTATAGGAACCGGAGCCCCTCCGTTGCTTACCCTTTGTTTTCGATGTTCGGACTTTCGATCGAACGACGATCGCTCCGTTAGAGTTGATCTATGAGTATTTGAAGTACCTAAAAATAAATTTTTTATTTTTCCGATATCATATGCCTAATGATCGAAGAGGGCTCAAATCATAAATTTTAATGCCGTGTGAGCCGGTTGCAAGTTAACGGATATGTAGAAAAAATTCCAAATCGCATGAAATTTTGATAGAAATTCTTTATACCATATAAAATAAGATTATAATTTTATATAAAATTTTAATGTCATATCATCATATTTTGTAAGATTTTTATTTTCAGCTGTTGATTTTGAGCCACTTCGATCACTAGGCAGAAATGATATCGAAAAAATCGCAAAATTTTATTTTCTAGATACTTCGAATTACTCTAAGCATCAAGATCTAACGAGCCATCGTCTATTCGCAGTCCGAACATTGAAAACAAAGTGGAAGCACGAGCGCTCCGTCTTTCCATAAGCATACAGAGCCACATATTATTATATAATATATATATATATATATTATATATTATATAATATATATATATTAATTAATATATTATATCATATTATAATAAACTATTTAATTTGCTTAATTTAATTTGGCTATTATTGTTGGCTGTAAAATAAACCAACAAGACAATCTGCAATGAGCAAACTCTAAATTAATACAATAACTCTATCTTTCAGACTTTAACATGTTTGCACATAACCCTAAAACATGATAATATTCCAAATTCTCAAATCCCATAATCTCCCCCCCCCCCCCTAACCGCTCTCATCTCCTCTCTCTCTCCTTCTCAGACCCTCACCAGGTCAGCAGTCACCCTGGACTACATTTCTCTGTAATTATTTTAGTAATTTGAACTATTGGACATGGTTCATCAATTTAGGTAGTTCTATAAAAATTAAACTATTGATTATCATAGCATGTCGAGAATTTCAATCGATCGTTTAGAGCTCGAGCTCCGGCCGTTTTCCCCCCTGACGGCATCCTGCTCAATATACTATATAAATAGCAGGTGCTGTGCTCTCAGGAGCACGGAAGCCTCCGTACTCCTGAGCCGTTTTCGATGATGGAATTTTCAAATCGACGATCGGCTCCGTTAGACTTGATCTAGGGTATTTGAACTTTCTAGAAAATAATTTTTGCGATTTTTCGATATCATTTACCTAGTGATCGAAAGGATTCAAAATCAATAATTTTTAATGGTTGATATCTGCCGTTTTCAAGTTTAACGGTGTAGAAGTATTCAAATCAGATGAAATTTTGATACAAAATTCTTTATACTATCTACAACAAGATCAATATTTCTGATCGAAAATTTTAGTGCTATATCACCACTTTTTTAAGGACTTTTATTTTCAGCCGTTAAAAATTGTTGATTTTAAATCCTTTCGATTGCTAGGTAAATGATATCGAAAAATCGCAAAAATTATTTTCTAGAAACTTCAAATACACTAGATCAAGTCTAACGGAGCCGATCGTCGATTCGGAAATTTCATCATCGAAATCGGCTCAGGAGCACGGAGGCCTCCGTGCTCTTGAGAGCACAGCAGTTAGGGCTGGCAAACGAGCGAGCCGGCTCGCGTTCGACTCGTGTTCGGCTCGATATTCGGCTCCCTCGAGCTCGACTCGAAATTAAATGAGCCAAGCTTGAATAAAATAAAAGGCTCGAAATTTATTTCAAGCCGGGCTTGAATATTATTCGGCTCGTTCGAATTAGGCTCGAAAAGCTCGAATATATATATATATATANAATAAGCTATCATTAGCTGTTTTACCTGCAAATTCTTAATAACCATTTCTTCAAGTGTAAATTTTATAGTTAACTGTTCGAGATGACAATTGTACCAAGTAGAATCGTCTTTGCATCTCAAACACACGACGGCGGATTACCAGGTCTTTTTTCAAAAAAGAGGCGCCAGTATGATGAAGTGATGAACTTCTTGGGCTCTCCCTGTGGTGCAAGGAAACAGACTAAGGTATCTTTTACTGCATTCGCCGTCACAGATCACAACGCCTTCGAGTCAGCAACTTATAATTCAAATATTTATATTTTCCAGTTCAGGATTAAGAATCATTTTTTGCCCCTACTTAGCTGCGCCTCGAACGCTTCACTAGTAAACGCACAAATAGGGACTTGATCTTCGACACCATGGATCAACATCACGGAGCTGGGCCTCAAACGCTTTACTAGTAAACGAGCAAGAAGAGACTTTATCTCCGACATCATGGATTAGCATTCGATTACATAACTTGCAGGAGAGAACACCGACGATACGCTGGAAACAAACATTTGTACATGAACTTTCGACTACAAAATTACAAACAAAGCACGGAATAATTCTCCACAGTCAAAAAAAAAAAAAAAAAATCTTTACAATTTACATTCACGGGACTATTCCCCCCCACCATAAGCTTTCCCTTAAACCTTACCTCGCATCACGCGAACCAAGGAATCCGCCATCGTCGTCTTCGCCACACGAAGGTCGCAACGCGCCGATCTTAATGTAGTACACCGCACCCTTCTCCGATCCACACCCTAACGTCGCGTACGCGCACCCGATCGAGCTCCCGCATTTGCGGCACCGGAGCTCGGTCCTCCGCCTGAACAACCCCCACGAGCCCTTCGATTCGAAGTAGGGTCGGCACCGGATCCCCTCCGCGCGCGCGAACCTGCTCTCGTTAATGGCGGAGAAGGCGACGATCCCCTTCCTCATCGCCCTCCCATACTTCGCCGATCCGATGCTCGCCGTGTTCCGATCCGAGGAGCTCAAACACAGGTCGAATCCGCACGATCCGCAGCTGCATTGGATCCAATAGGTACGATTTTTAACCCCTAAATCGACCAAATTAGTTCGGAATTTGAAGGCGAATCGAGAGTTTCATACCTGTAGGCGACGTTGGAGAGGGAGTGGGACATTTGGGAGTTGGGAATTGGAATAAGAGAGAGAGACAAAGGTGGAACGTGGAGAGTGCTTTGAGATTCGTATATATATATATATATATATATATATATATATAGAGTCCGGCTACTATACTCTTATAAGTACGATCGCCCTCGTACTCATAAATTGTTTTCGATGATAGAGCTTTCGAATCGATGATCCATACCGTAAACATTATTTAGAGCATTTAAAACTTCTAGAAATCAAATTTCATAATTTTTCGACTTCATTTACCTTACAATCAAAGGCTCACAAAATTGACAATTTTTAATAGTCGGTATGCGATACTTGCTAGTTTAACGGTGTAAAAGAATTGAAATAGGTTGAATTTTTGATAGAAAATTTTATTCACTACCTAGATAAAGTTCAATAACTCCGATCCTAAATTGAAGCATCCGATCATTCATTTTTAGGACGTCGTTCGATTTTGACCGTTCATTTTATGCTCGTTTGATGGACTTTATTATGATTTCGAAAAATTACAAAATTTATTTTTTAGAAGTTTCAAATACTCTAGATCATATTTAATGGAGTGGATAGTCGATTTGGAAGCCCCATCATCGAAAACAACTTATGAGTACGAAGGGCCCAATACTCATAAGAGTATACTAGCCCTACTTTATATGAGTCCGGCTACTATACTCTTATGAGTACGATCGCCATCGTACTCATAAGTTGTTTTCGATGATAGAGCTTTCGAATCGATGATCCATACCATTAAACATTATTTAGAGCTACTATTCTATCGGAAGATTAGAGGATCTGGTGCTTCCCCCAACAGTATAATATTTGATCCAATGGTCAAAAAGTTATAAGCATCGGATACTCTATGCTTCCGATAGCATAGTAGCTCTACACTTATATATATATATATAAATATATAATTATATTTATATATATATATATAATATAAAATTACTATAAAAGTGTAGAGCCTATTATGCTATCGGAAAGCATAAGGGACGTTAGTGCTTCCGATTTTTAGGCCTTGTGATCAAAAATTCTATGTTTAGGGATAAATGTATTCACTTAGCTGATTGTCCCTAGTAGTTGATGAGTCTCCATTGGTTATCAATATTAATCCAATGGTTAGAATGTACAATGAGTTCATCTAAGGGTTAAAAATCGGAAGCAAGAACCACTTTATGCTTCCGATAAGAGAGTAACTCTACTATATATATAGTATATATAGAATGAGTACATACTAGCTATAGTACCAGAACTCCGGTACTGTAGTTTGTTTCTGATTGTAGATGTTCAAATTAACGTATTCCAGCACCGTAAAATATGATTGGGAGGTATATAACTGTCTTAGGGAAAAAACTTTTAGTTTTTTTCGATCATGCTTTACTTATAAATAAATTATGTCAAAATGGACGGCTAAATTAAATTAATCTTTAAAATGTTGAGCATAGGACTGTGTTAATTCAAGATCAAGTTGATCTGACCTTGATCTAAGATTGTTTAAAGTTTTCTTCAAAATTTGAAAAATTTAGATTGTTCTACACGTTTAAACTCCAAACTCGCCATAGTAGACCCATGTGAAAATGAACAAATTTTGAAATGTTGGAGCATAAAGTAAGCTAATGTCGAAAATTTAAAAATTTTAATTTCTAAAAACTTTAATACCCTAAATCAGTTTGTAACGTGTGGATCGTGATTTGAATACCCTAACGATCGAAAAACTAAGCTACGGAGCTCCAGTACTATAGATATATAAGAGACTAGCTATATATATAATTATAAATATATATAGAGGTAGGCCTATGCTTCTGAAAAGTATCATGCGCCTCCGTAATTGTAATGTTATTTTTGATGATGGGTAGTCCGATTCGACATCTGTTCGTTATACATATCTAAGCTATTGGAACTATTTTAAAACCAAACTTTCACATTTTTACTTCGTTGTGCCTTAGTGAACCGAGTAGGCCTGCAAAGAGCACGGGGGCTGAAAATAAAATCTCATAAAAAAGGTAATGAAAGACTCAAATTTCAATCGGTAAGTATTGAGTTGGCTATTATACGTTAAGGGTAGAATTTTCTATTAAATTTTTCATTAATTGGATAGTTTTGGCTACAGCCGTTGAACTTAAAAACGTGCCGCATCGGCCGTTACAAAAATCATTTTTGGGACCTTTGATCGCTTAGTAATGAGTCAAAATAAATTAGAAATTGGTTTCTACGATAGTTTCAATAGGTAATTATACCTAACGGAGCGATCGTCGCAGATCAGTATGTCCTATCATCGAAAAACAACTTACAAGCACGGAGATTCCGGTACTTTCTAAAGCAAATCAGAGGGATTTGGACTATAATATATACATTAATTGAGCTAGAATACTTTTAGAACGCACCAAAGCTCTGGTGCTTCTAAGTTCTAGCCCTTGTTCTACCCTTTCATACTGAATATGTTCTTGGATCAAAATTTTCCACCTTACCATACTACCACCATCATATCAACCCTTAAAAAACATTCTCCATCCAATGGCTAAAAACTCAAATGCACCACATCCTTTGTGCTTTTGAGAGTATTCTCTCAACTCCTCTCTCTCTCAAGCGATCCCACTCTCTCGTCTCGTTACTCTCGTCCGTCTCTCTACTCTCTCTCTCTCTCTCATTCTCTCGACATCTCTAATCTCGTCCTCTTATATATATATAATAATATATATATGATTCCTCTTGGTGCTTATTCTGGAGCACGGAGTCTCCTCGGCTACTTAAGCGTTTCGATGATAAGCTTTCACGACATCGACGATCGGCTCTGTTAGGCTTAGATCTACGCGATATTGAACTATACTAGAAAATATTTTTGTGATTTTCTAAGTTGCATTTTCCTAACATCGAAAGGCGTTCAAAATTAACAATTTTTAATGGTTGATGTATACTTTGCAAGTTTAATGGTGTAGAACAGTATCTCAAACAGATGAAATTTGATAGAAAATTCTTATACTATTACACATAAGATCAATATCTTTGATCGAAAATTTTCATGCTACATCACCATTTTTGTGGATTTTCATTTTAAGCCGTGATTTGAACTTCGAATCGTTTAGGTAAATGATATCAACTAGTCCCAAATTGTATTTTTTAGGTACTCAAATATGCTAGATCAAGTCAACGGAGTCGATCGTCGATTCGGAAAGCCATCAATCGAAACGAGCTTAGCGACGTCAGCTCCGATGTCTCCTAATAGACACAGACCTCCTATACTATATATATAGTATATATTAGGTATATTAGTATATAGAGTTAGCTAGGATATATATATATAAACTAGGTTGAACCCCTATATTAATAGCACCAAATGACTTGATGCTATTAAGTTTTCCGCCTTTGGATTAAAAGATGTTCGGTTTAGGAGATGTGGCCCTTAGAGTTGAGTTGGGGGTTTGGATTGAATAGTATGAATCTAATGGCTTATATCAAAGGACTTAATCAACAGCAGAAAACTGATAAGCACCAATACTTGGTGCTATCGAGTTATAGCATCCGGACTCTATATATATATAATATATATATACTTTATATATATATTATATATATATACTATATATATATAATTGTATAGTCTTGGCTATCGGAATATAAAAGTAAGTTAGTCGACTTCTCGATTTTTAGCCTTGGTCAAAGATTCTACTGTGGGATGATAGCGTCCTCCTTAGGGTTGAAGTGTCCCCCTAGGTTGATGGTTCCCATTGGTTAATAATATTAATCCAAGGGTTAAATGATCGAATGAGTTGATCTTAAGGCTAAAAAATCGAAAGCACAACTATTTATCTTCCGATAGCATAATAACTCTACTATATATATATATATATATGAGAGTAGAGAGAGAGGAGGAGAGAGAAGGAGAGAGAGAGAGAGATGAGAGAGAGTTGACTAGATATACTCTCGATTAGTAAACGGGGAGGCGTTTTACATCGATGTCTGTTTCTGGATATGAGCTTTCAAATGACAGTGGCTCCCCGATAAAATATGATCTAAACCCGATTTTAAACTACCCTAGAAACAAATTTCACGCCACTTCGATATTTTTTTTATCCATCTAGTGACAAAAATGATGGCTCGAAAAATGAAATTCTTTAAAAAGATGATGATAGATTCTTTAATCAAGATCCAGAATATAATCGATCCCCCTGTTTTAAATATAAAGAATTTTCCTAACAAAAATCAATTGATTTGATATTACTTTCAACCGTTATAACGAGAAAGACGTCTCTATCCACCAATTAAAATACCAACTTTTGAAACCCTTTGATATCTAGGCAATATGTCGAAAGATTTGAAAATGTGATTTCTAAACATTCAAAGTGGTAAGATCATTTGCAAAGCCGGAGCCGATTCGTCCGATTGGAAGAGCTCTGAGTCATTCGAAAAACAACGTCTGATAGTAATAACGCACCCGTGTAACTATCCGAGTATTCTACTCAACTTATGATATATATGATATATTATATATATATTTATATATATATAGAACTAGCGATAATAGCTTTAATAGCACCAATGCATTGGTCTATCAAGTTTGGCGATTGGATTAAGAGATGTGTGGTTAGAGATGATGTGGCCCCACCAGGGTGAGTGGTGTGTTGGTTTGAATAGTTATGATCTAACGTGGGAAAATGATCAAAAGGATAAATCTAACGGCGAAAAATGCTTGATAGCACCAAGTGCTTCGTGCTATAATAGCCATAGTACCGGACTCTATATATATATATATATAATATATTATTACTATCATATAATATTTAAATAATAAGAAGGCTACTATAGGCCTTCTGGAATCCAGGTGTTTTCCATATGTCGACTTCTCGAATCATCGATCAGCTGCCGTTAAACTTGATCTAAGAGCTTATTTAAAGTTCAGCTAGAAAAGTAAAATATTGTGATTTTTTCGATATTATTGCCTAGTAACGAAGGGGGCTCAAAATCAACAGGCTGAAAATAAAAATCTTTCAAAATCGCGATAATATGACATAAAATTTTGATCAAAGATATTGATCTTGTTTTATATAAGTATAAAAAATTTAAAGTCATGTATCAAATTTTAAAGAATTATCAATTATCCACCGTTCATATTTGAATAATTATTTACAATGTAAACAATATCGAAAAAACTAAATTTTATCCTAAAACTCATATATCTTAAGATCATATTTAACGCGTGTGGATCAGTTAAATTTGCACCCCTAAATCGAAAAACAAGACTATCGTACCGGAGCTCCGATACTCTAGATAGTATAGGTAGCCTAATTATAAATATATATAATAATATATATATATATATATAGTATATATATATATATATATATATATAATATATATATATATATATAATATATATATGTAGTGAGGCTTACTATCTATCGGAAGCACGGAGCCTTCCGTGCTTCCAGCTCGTTTTCGATTGCGACTCTTCGAAGATCGTCAATCGCTCCGTTAAACTTGATCTAGAGTTTTGAAGTAGGTAGAAAATTTTATGATTTTACGATATCATTTGCCTTAGTGAACGAAGTGGCTCAAAATCATACAGGCTGAAAATAAAAATCTTACAAATATAATAATAAATGATATAAAATTTTTTAAATCAAGATATTGATCTTATTTATGTAGTATAAAGAATTTTCTATCCAAAATTATTACGTGATTTGATATTTCTACACCGTTAAATTGCAAACCGCTCACTAACGGCCATTGAAATTTGTTGATTTTGAGCCCATTCGATCACTAGGCAAATATATAAAAAACATAATAAAATTTATTTTCTAGGTATTCCAAATACTCTAGATCAAGTTTAATGGAGCGCATCGACAGATTCGAAAGTCGCAACGTTGAAAACGAGCTGAAAGCACGGAAGCTCGCTCGTGCTTACGATAGCATAGTACCTCATATAATATATAGTATATATTAAATATATATATTATTATGAATATTAGTTAGGGCTAACTATCTCTAATTAAATAGAAGAGCACTATATTTACTATCCAATTGTCTCTTAGAGAAAAATCCGAACGATGATCGAAGCCAGTTGAAGTTGATCTAGAGTATTTGAAATATTTAAAAACTAAATTTCATAAATTTTAAAAATTATTTACATGGTGATCAAAGTGTCATAAAATCGATAATTTTTGACGGCCTATATGAGCCGTTTGCTTGTTTAACGGTGTAGAGCAATCCAAATGCTTGAATTTTTGACAGAAAATTCTTTATACTATTTAGGTAATGTTTGATAACTCTTATTATGAATTGAAAAAGTCTAACCTCTGTTTTAAGAAGGTTATTCATTTATGACCGTTCATTTTTCAACTTTTCGATGAACTTGATAATGATTTTTAAATATTACAAAACTTGGTTTCTAAATATTACTAATTGTGTAGATCAATTTCAACGGTGCCGATTATCAATTTGAAGTTCCGATCATTTAAAACGGCTTGATAGGACAATGTCCTCAATCCTATTAATAGGATAGTAGATGAACTATATATTTATATATGAATTAGGCTGGAATACTAGTAATAGTAAAACGTTCTTTTTGCTATCAAGTTTTTAACCCTTGGATGAAAAATTGTAGGGTTAGGATGATATTAGTCAGTTAAAGTTGAGTGGTACCACTAGAGTTGAGTGGTCCCCACAGGGTTATAGTATTTAATCCAATTGTTAGAAATAATAAAAAGAGTTGATCCAAATGCTAAAAAATTGGTAGCAACAATAAAATTTTGCTACTAATAGTAGCCTAGACATTGCCATCTCTTAAATTGGCATATCTGGAATTTTTCGACCACATAAAATTGTAAAATGTGTCTTGAAGGGGAATTTTTCTTGCAAGTGATTGTATTTTGCTGCAGTAATATTCATCATTTATTAATAATGAATGCCCATGGACCACGGGCTTCTATTTTTAAAAAAAATACTAAAATATATGAAACCTAGCTAAACTATAAACCTTTTCGAATTAATTACACAATCTTTCAAAATTTTAATATTATTTCAAACATTTCAAAGTTTTTAATTTGATATCTTAAGAAGCCAAACATGAGCTTGAACCAATTGGCTCATGTTCCGGCTCAATATAGTGCACATACGTATATTTCATGCTTATAAGTTAGTTTGTCTACAAAATGATTTATTTGTAGATTGAATTTTGATTTAGTTAATTTCTGTAAGTTGTTATCTCATGTTAAAGTAAATTTTCATGCAAAACTGATAAAATTTTAAATTAATTAATCTAAAATTTAAATATTTAGTTGCAAACAATTTTAATTATATATGAGCACTACAACAGAATTAGGTTATAGGGACACAAGTTTGGGACACTTTTGAATAAGTGTCCCATTTATACTAAAATTTAAAAAAACATCTACTAATGCCTAAATATAAAGCCCAATCCAACCAAAAATAAAAGATTATTCTACTCAACTCACCACACCCAGTCCATTTGGCCCGATTACAAACAGAAAAGAAAAAAAAAAAAAGAAAAATCAATTACCATCTTTTCTTCTCTCTTCACTCAATCCACTGAAATTCTAAATGAAGAGCCTTCCCTGTCGTCCTCTCCACTACCTCAGCCGACGAGATAAAATTTCGACGGTTGCTAAATGCTTAAATAAGTTTTGATAAATTAACAGCACTCTTTTAGGTTATAGCGACACTCTTTAACTGTCACTATATACCTAGCGACCCCACATATAGCAACACTTTTTAAAAGTGTCGGTAATTTTAGCTAGCAGCACTTTTTTGACATGTACCTACATTTAAAAGTGTCGCTATAGATCGTTTTTGTTGTAGTGGAGCTAGCTTGGTAAACCNTTGACATGTACCTACATTTAAAAGTGTCGCTATAGATCGTTTTTGTTGTAGTGGAGCTAGCTTGGTAAACCAACCAAGCTAATGATCGGTCGAATATGAGCTAGCTCGTTAAATTATAATTTGATCACGAGCCAAATAAATAGTTTCGAGTCGATCTTGAGATGGTCCTAACTCGCTTATTTTTGACTCATTGACATCTATTAAAATTTTTTATTATTAAATATAAAAATATTAATTTTCGTCTTTGATAATCTATCATTTATTGACTCATTGTGGAGTTGCATGTAAAGTTATAATTCTCCATATGATCTACAAATCTTGGATTATTCTAAATCTAATAACACCCAACAATATATTGCCATATATCTTGTATAGAAATAAAATAAATAAATTTGTTTAGCATATATTTCTAAAATAAAATTAGTAATATTGTATTTTATTTGACCTTCATTTGATGGAAAATGTTTACTGTAACTATTATATCAATCACATAGAAATGTTGTTGGTGCAAGTAAAAATAGAGATTAGGCCAAACAAAATAAAAAATATGGACGAACCGATCAAACCAAGGACTTCAAATTTAAAATTTAAATATACTATTTATCTTCACATGTTTAATTAGCATACTTTATATAAGTCTCATAAATATAAATTCATTATAATAAGCAATTAACTAAAATTTAAATTAAAAATTTTATTAACTAACTCAAATTAAATACATTGAAAATTTAGGTAGTAAAATTAAATTTTAAAAAAAAATAGATAGTCGACTAAACATAGTTCATATTGAAATAAGTTTTGTGCATTTTATACAACCCCCCACCCTTCCCCCAACAAAAAAAGAAAAAAAATTTAAATACCACCCCTATTTGTTTTGCATTTTTTTTTTAGTACCCTATGATTTATAGTGTATTAATTTAGTACCCCATAATTTTTATTTTATTTTATTATCCCTTGCCTCCATTATTTTTTTTATTAAAAAAGTGACAAAACTAAAATTAAAAGATACTAAAGTGAATATTCGATAAATCTAAATAGAGTATCTGAAGTTTTTTATATATAATTTAACAAAATGTTAACGGAAGAATTAATTTAAAGAGAAAAATAAAATTATAGAATACTTAATTAATACATTTTAAACCAATGTTACTAAAATGAAAAAAGTACCAAACTATAAGAATTGGTATTTAAAATTTAACCAAAGAGAGAGAGAGAAACCAGACGAAAAAAAGAGAAATTTCCGTAGATATATATATATATATATATATAGACAAGTGCAACACTCTCATCTACTATTTTAAGTGAGGTCGCACACTAATAATAATAATATTATTATTAGTATTCTACGTTTTAATTTGTGCAAAGGGTGGCCGAGTTGCTCACTACACGCATCACACTCGGATTGGAAGTTTTTGCACTGCAAATAAAAGCTCAAAATAATAATAATAATAATAATAATATATATATATATATATATAAAATTAAGCTATAATATTTTTAGAAGTATCACTCCAATGGTATTATTAGGTTTTTAGCCTTGGATCTAATTCTTGATTACTAATAGCCCTTGGATCAAACACTATTCCACCTACCACCATCTATCACCATCATCTCAACCTCACATCTCTCCAATGGCTAAAAATTCAAAACCAACACCTCAATGGTGCTTTTGAGAGTATTCGACTCAACTCTATATATATATATACTCCAACTAGATATATAGCTAGCTATCATAAAAGGAAAAAAAATAAAAAGAAAAACATAATAAAAGAATTACTATATAAACACAAAGAAAAAAAAATTAAGGGAGAAAATTAACCATGGGGGTGAGGAAGAGGGTGTTGAGGGACTTGTGAGAAGCTCTTCTTATTTAGTTATATAGATGGGATGGATAGAAGAAGAAGAAGAAGAGTTGTTCCAAGACATGGTATAGATTAGGGTTTAGGGCAGCACGGGCAGCTCGGGCAGCTTGCAAGTGGGCTGCAGCAGCCTGCAGGACAGCACATTTAATGCAGAAAATAAAATAAAATAAAATAAAATAATTGCAAGTTGACAGGCTCTTTTATGTCTAGCTAGCTGTTTGCACTTTGCAGCAGTGCTTGCTTCTGAGAACCCTAGAGAAGATGAAAAGAAGCTCCAGAATATGCTGGTCCGAGAGTCTAGATCTTGTTTAGCAGTTGATACATCATTTACCTAATGATTAAAGGGTTTCAAAATTAATAATTTTAATGGTTGATATGAGGGGTTTTCTCGTTTCGCGGTATAAAACTATCCAAATCAATTGAATTTTGGTTAGAAAATTCTTTAAACTAATTAGAATAAGATCTATACTCTCGATCATGATTACAAAATTTATATTATCACCTTTTAGAGAATATTTATTTTCAGCCATTCATTTTTACGCTCACTTGATGGACAAGAAAACTCGTTGTTCTCAACTTAATTAGTTTATATTCGACTCAAAATGGGTTTAAGGCTGTAATACTATCAGTAGCAAAGAGACATTCGTGCCATCAAGTTATTTCAATAATGCGGCTTCCAAATCAACCATCGGCTTCGCTAGACTTGATTTACACTATTAAAAGTATTTAAAAACTAAATTAAATAATTTTTCGATATATTTTGTTGAGTGATCCAAGTCTTAAAATTAATAATTTTAATGGTCGATGTAATGTGTTTGTAAATTTAACGGTGTAAAATAATTCAAATCTGATGAAACTTTTTTTAAAGATATTTTTCAATATTCAGATAGGTCAATTTGTATAAAAAAATTTACTAGTTTTGAACTTTTGCAAAAGTATGCCGACTTTTTGGATTATATAAATTCGGACCGAATTTTTAAAAAGCTGACCAAAATATTATTGTTCCTTTTTCTCTCTCCTCTTTTTTTTTTCTCTTATATTTTTTTTCTTTCTCTCCCAAGAGGGCGGCAGAGACAGAGGGCTCCCGCCTCACCTCTGTCTAGCGCACCCCCACCCTCGCCCTCACATTTCTCGCCTTCCTCGCCTCCAACCCCGTCGAGGCCGCGCCGTGACCCTCTTTTTTTTTTCCCTCTCTAACCCTCCTCCGTAGCCTCTCCTGCTCTTTACGACAGTAAATAGGGTAACACCACGTCCTCTTCCTTTCCTTTTTTTCTCTCATTTTTTTTCCTCTTCGACCTTCCTTCATCGCCTCCGCGACTCTGCACGATGATAATGAATATAGCGCCGCGTCCGCTCACTCCACCTTTGTCTGTGCAAGCACCAACACCAGCGCCAGAAAAAGAGGACTTGGAGCGCGCGTAAGTAAGAGCGAAGCCAATAAAAAAAATAGAAAATAAATAAAATAAAAAGTATAAAGAATAAAATATAAAAATATATTTTTTTTACAAAAAAAAATAAAGAATTAGAGAGAAAAAAAGATGATGATGAAGATTCACTGTTTCAGATGAACATTGCACTGTTTTAAAAAAAAATACACTTTTCTGAACAAAAATTGCACTATTTGAACGAAATTTACACTTCTTGAATGAAAATTACACTATTTCTCCTCCTTCACACAGAAATAAGGAGGAAGTAGGAGGAGGAAGAGTAGAAATAGTATAATTTTCGTCAAAGGAGTACAACTTTAGTTCAAAAAGTGCAACTTTTATTTTAAAAAATTTAATTTTTCTCTCAAATAATGTAAGTTTTCTTTAAAATAATATAACGTTCCTCTGAAATAATATAATTTTATTATTTTCTTCTTTTCTCTCTGATTTTTCTTTTTTTCTTGTAGCTTCTTTCGACCCTCTCCGACCCTCATCGGCTTGGCCTCCACCGTCTCCACGGTCCTTGACGATGGTAACAAGGGCAGTGCCATATCCTCTTTCTTCATCTCCTCCTCTGCTGACGCCGGCAGCTCTTAGCTACGGTAACAAGGGCAGCGCCGCCTCAGCCTCAGCCTCCACCTTCACCGACGCTGAAGAAGAAGAACTCGAAGCAGACCCAGATGAGGGAGGAGCAGACCAAGGCGATGAGATTATTGTCAAGGAGGTGCTTGCCGCTTCGAGTGTAAATTTAAAAGTGTAAAACAATCCAAACCTGATAAAATTTTTATAAAATTTTTTTTCACTATTTAGAATAAGATCAATACCTTTGATTTTAAACTCAAATTTTTTACAATCATTTTTTATGATATTTTTATTTTCAGCCGTTTATTTTTAAACTACTCGTTTGATAGGTAAATTTCGTCGAAGAATTATAAAATTTAGTTTTCAAATACTTTTAATAGTATAGATCAAATCAAATAAGCTAATCGTTGATTTAAAAACCGCATCATTAAAAATAACTTAGGAGTACGAAGTACAAAGGGGTATATAACATGTTTGATTTCAAGTGCAAGTGGGGGCGTAAATTAGCCGAACCCGAGTCAACAAAGGTAACTCAATTGTTATATTTTTATCTTTTTTTATTTTTAATCAAAAATTGACCTTAAACCGCTTCATTTAGTTAGCAAATGAATACGATGCTTGCTTACCAACTGCTTATTGAAAAATTTGCCAACCGGAAGTTATTAGTAATTTTTCCAGCTATGTATTTATAGAGAACCCACAAATCATCTGCAATAAGGCTCCGTTTTGAATTACAGAAAAATTATGTTACGTGCAGTGAGAAAATACGATAAAAAAATAACTTACTTATTTTTATATATAATATCGCATTTTATGTGTTAGAATTAGTCGGTGATAATATATTTTCTACAGCTTCATTAAAAAATATAAAAAATATTTTTATATATTTTTATTCTAATTTTATTTTACCTATTACTATTATATAGATCGATGAAAATAGAATGAAGAACATTTCCGCTACATAACAATATTCTTTTGTAACTATTTGTTAATACTTAAATTGCACGGTGGAACTTGTTACAATAATTAAGAAAATTTAAATAAAAAATTATAATAAAATTAAAGTTTAAGAGCTAAAAGTGTCACATATCTCATAATTTGAGGAGGATAAAAAATGTGTAATTTATCCTATTAGAATATTATTGTTGGGCATCAAATTGTGGAACTGTGTTTGGGTGCAGCAGTAGCAGCAGCATGTACCTGGTCAAACTAAACGCACAAATTTTAAAGGATTAATTTCACATATATCCCTACAAATATAGTGAATAACAAATATATTCTTACAAAGTTCAACTTTCATATAATGTCCCTAAAAAAATCCTAATATTTTAAAATATGTCCCTCTGATTTGTTACCGTTAAAGAACCATTTATATTTTCAATTTTGCCATTATAAATATATTTCTTCAAAAGCCCTACTAGTATAATATAAATGGGTAAAATATTAAAAACTAACTAGGGTTAAATATTTAACCTATGATTAACTTGTTTTTTCTAACGGATTCTAACGATATGAACATATTTGAAAACATCAGGACTTTTGTAGAAATAATATGTGAAAGTTAAACTTTGTAGAAATATATTTGTTATTCATTATATTTGCAGGAAAACTTACGAAATTAATCCAATTTTAAAACCATTAGGTGAACCACTCTTTTCACGCATTCATATGTAAAGTTGTGTACACTCTAAAGTTGGGGAGTACTCTTCTCTAAATACTAATCCATAAAATTTATTAAATTTTATCACTATTGTTAATTAAATATAATCTAATTTAATAAATTCGGTCTACTTTTTAAAATTGCTGGAATTATTAATACCAATTTAGTATGATGGTATTTTCTTTTCATTTTTTACTAAATAAATTCAAATAGATTTAGGAATGCAAACGAGATGGATCCGAGGGAGGGCGGGAGGGTTTTTTCATCTCTCGCTTCATTTCTTGTCGGGGCCAGGCGGATTCAGGGCGGGTTATTTTTATTTTATTTTTTTGCTCCCATTTACCACCCCATTCGGGGCGAATTCCATTCGAGGCGGATTTTTGACGGATCGAAACAGATTAAAGAAAGAAAAGGGTCTCCCACCTTCCGTTTCATTTATTTGGCGTATCGGAGTGAATTTAGAACGGATTATATTTTATTATATTTTTTTTTCACTTATCGCTTTATTCGGAACAGATCAGGACAGAAACTCCACCAACCCAAATCTATTTGCATTCCTAGACCGATTTACTATTTTTTTTTTTTTTTTTGAGGAAAAGATAGTTAGTCATCTACAATATTAGATGAAGCAGGACTTTTTGAATAACGAAAAAGAAAAAGAAAAAAAATAGTAGCCAAGAAAATTTAAAGATAAAAATAATTTGGAAAGACACCGTTGCTCTGAATTAGAAAAAAAAAAAAAAAAAAATAGTAGCAAAGAAAATTCAAAAAAATAAATAATTTGGAAACACACTGTCGTTGTTTAGTCAAATCGCCCATCATAAATAAATTCAATTATTGCTGGTCAAAATTGAATACAATAGTACCATCTTAGTTGGCGCAATGAGCGATTCTATTGGACGGAGAAAATTTATTATCTCGTACTTACAGTACTTGTACTATATTATCAATAATAAATTAATTATATTTATTTATTAAAAAATAAAAAAAATATTTTTTTATAATTATAAGGAAAAAAATAAATTTTAAAAAATTTATGTAATTGATTGGAGACGTTACGTCGTAAGTTGTACCGGTGCATTAAAGAATTTTTTCTACTGGACCCATTGCACATCACTCTCAAAAATCTCCTTCCACGTGCAATTTGTGTGAAAATTGAGAAAGGTTTCATTGTACACTATTAGTTTTTATTTAGGATAAAATAATGCGACGCGCTTTAATTACAAGCTTAGGCATGCAATTAAAAATAAATTGTAATCTTATGCTTCCCGATGTATCATTTATGTGATATTTCTAATTTTTTAATCTTTAAATTAATTTTTTGATATTTTTTAGTTCTTAGATTAACATTATTTTTATAGAAGACCGCTAAATTTTAGAAAATTACTATTATATTATTCTAACCTCATAATTCTTAATCCAAAAATTAGAAGTCGAAAATATCAACTCTTTGGTACTTTGCGAAATACAGTAATTGCTAGTGTACTACTACTATTTTAGCAATTTGACCTGAGACTGCTAAAGAATATCGACAAATGCTGGTGATATATCCCAATCGGAGTGTACTGTTTAGACCCCACCCATGAATGGGTGGGGTGTAAATAGTACACCCGGAATAGTACATCCAGTCGGGGAGGTGTACCATTTACATACACCCCACCCATGGATGGGTGGGGTGTAAATAGTACACCCGGAATAGTACACCCGGTCGGGGAGGTGTACCATTTACATACACCCGACCCATCTAGGGGGATGGATGAAGTGTATCTTGTACATTCTGATCTGAAATATACAAGAAGCATATGAAATATACAAGAAGCAATTTTTTATTAGCAACTCTTTCATCACCTTATGATTACGCTTCTCTTATCAGAGAAAAAAAAAAAAAAATTGGAACAAAAATAAAATAAATTTAAAATAGTTTACATGGAGTTTAAAACTGAGAATGTAATGCTCAATCCAGATGCTAGCATATAGTTCTGATTGCTTAAATATATTCATAAATACAACGATTATTTCATATAATTTAATAATTTAATTAAATTGGCGATTATATTTCTGATACTGCAGGACTAATTAATAAGGAAAGAGCAGAGCCAAGTCATCCAATCCGACGACGGTGCAGCCCACCACCACGACCCTATCCACGACCTTTTCTTTCTGCATTATCATCGGAACTCCTATCCATTCCCATTTGCAGGACGCTGTCCTTCCGTCCTCGTCGTGGTAGTAGTAGTAGTAATCGTAGAACCTCACCATCCCCTTCCTCAGATCCGAGCCGTTGTATACGTACCCGCCGTCGCCGCTGCTGCACAATCCTACACTCAAACTGCTGCTCCCCCATGATCTATCATCCTCGTCTGATTCCTCTTCTGTTATTTCTTGAAACATTCTTCTTGCGAACTCTTTCGGCATCTCCGCCGCCGCGCATTTTCCTTCGACCACGTCCAGCGTCTCCGCGTCGGCCTCCCACAACCTCACCTCGACTCTTCCTTCTCTTCGTCCAGCCGTAGCCAACACCAGGCGGTGGCGGTGGCGGTGGCGGTGGCGATCGTTGTTGTTGTTGTTGTAGCCGGATAATACTCCGATGGCGAATGATGCGGCGGCGGGGTCCGGACGCAGCTGCCGCGTCGGGCCCCACTTCTTGGTTTCCAGGTCGAACCAGCTCGTCCACCCGCGGTTCTTGTCGGTGATGTAGACGCGGCTGTCCGACGTGGCCGCAGAGAGCCACGTGGCGGACTTGGAGCCGTCGAAGGCGGCCGGGATCGGGTCGCAGGGCTCCCAGCCGTCGGATCCGCCCGGCCCCCGCACCACCACGGGGTCCACGCGCCACACGCGCGGGGCCTCCACCGCGCGCCACGTGGCGCCGAAGGGGTCGCGGGCGACGGCCATGGCGGAGAGGGACGCGGCGTGGAGCGCGGGGGAGGCGCGGGGGAGGGGGAGGTGCGGGGGCGGGGGAGGGCCGCGCACGTGCGGGAGCGGGGGGAGCCACGTGCGGGAGTGGGGGTCGTAGGCGAGGAGGGTGCCGCGCGCGGACGCGGACGTGGAGGTGGGGCGGTGGAGGCGGAGGAGGAGCCAGGGGGAGCGGCGGGGGCGGCGGCGGAGGGCGGCGCGGACCGCGCGGCGCCACTCCCGCGAGACGCGGGAGGCCGACACGAGGTCGAGGGTCGGCACGCGCGACGCCACCGCCTCCAGCACGTCCCCGTACAGACACAGCGCCCGCGGGTCACGAGACGAGTCAAACTTCTCCTCCTCCTCCTCCTCCTCTGCCTCCGCCTTCGCTCGACTTCCCATAATAGTTAATGGTGGTTGTGCAAGCTCAGTTGGTTGGGATTGTGAGAATATATATAAAGAAGAGAAATGCCGGAAGCCGGAAAGTCAAGACTCAGCAGTGGGAGGAAAAACTGAAGAAGAGAAACTGGAGGCAGCCAACGTTGACAGACTGGGAGAAGAGAGCCTTCTTCAGTTGGCCTCAGCGGGCCCGCCCTCCCTCAATTACTTTATGCTTATCCTATCAGCTTTCTTTTACACAACCGATTAGTTTGGTCCATACACCGAATCCATAGAATAATAGCATGCCTGATATCGTTGCTTTTGCCGACGTATCTTTCACCTGAGCTAAAACTAATTTAAAATCATGATCAAAATAATTTGAAACTTTTATTTAAAATAAAATGTTGTGCCTGATTAGAATAATTTGAGAAAAGCTGTCTAGAGCGGCGGCTGTTTTGAAATGGGCAAATCCATTTTTACTCTTCCCAAGATTTTAATATTCATGATTTGATAGGATAGTATATTTTATTTACACGATAATTTATTTTATTCAAAAATTAATTTGAAAGCTGAATATAATGTCTAATTTTAAATGTTTAACCACACTTCTCACCTACCAAATATACGAATTTATCAAATCCCACCGCTCAATATAATTTTCTAAATATTAACAAATTATCAATGTAAAATCAAATATAATATCTTAATTACTATCGCATCATTAATCACAATATTTATACATTACTTCTATATTAACAATTTGATGATATTTAGCGAACTAAATTAGATTATAGTTTTAATTATAATATAATTTAAAAAATTTGAGCCAAAAATTACAACGAATGAGAGTTTGAGGACCAAAATATCACACTCCTCTTAGTTTGTGGACCAACGAACCCGCCTTCCTCGCTGAAACAACAATTAATCCACTTAATATTGATTCCAAAAAACAAAAAACAAAAAACTTCAGCATTAAAAGCATGCATGTGGAGAGAAAGATCCACAGGAATACAGGTTCGGATCAGATCAGGCTCAATTATATGCTGCAGATTTAGCAAATATCTCTATCTCACAATGCATTCATTCTCAAATTAAAGGGCATCTATCCACACCGCATAAATGGATAAAAATTTTGTGGGCATCGTCCCCAAACAATTTATTTCGGGAAGATTCTGATAGGCGCCGCGTGCTGTGCCGGCGTCCATCGCGACCCTCGGAAATGAAAAATAAAAATTGTGGTCTTTGATTTTTTAGAGAGAGAGAGAAAGAAAGAAGCGGGTGACGGTCGCGATGGGCGTCCGCACAACACGCAATGCCCATCGGCTCCGTCCCCAAACGAGTTGTTTGGGGACGGATGCCCACAAAATTTTTGTCCGGCACAAATATTTCTTACATCCAACCACAATTCATTCACATTATTATAACGGAGCCGTCTTTCTTTAATGGGAAAACTTCAAATACCATTTCTGTAGTTTCACACTTTTTCACTTTAGTACTCTATAGTTTAAAATATATTACTTTTATACTCTTGGTTTTATTTTTCTCTTTTTGTTATCTTTTTCACTAATTTTTTTGTTAAATCAGTAACAAAGTTAAAACTAGAGGATACTAAAATAAATATTCAATAAACTATAGACAAGGTATCTAAAGTTTTTTGTATACGATATAATGAAAAGTTAACGAAGGGCTGACGAAAAGAGAAAAATAAAATCATAGAGTACTAAATTGAAACATTTTAAACCACAGAATACTAAAGAGAAATAGTGCGAAATCATAGAGGTAGTATTTGAAGTTTACCCCTCCTTAATTACCACTGCGATCGCTTTCTTTATCACTTTCACAGCCACGAGCAAAGGTCGCGCTACAGCAAGTCATAAATTCACGGACCTTTGCTGCGTTTGGTTTGGGTATAAGTAAGAACTGCTAGTTCCAGGGATAGATACAAGTTCAGGTATAAGTAGGACCTAGACCAATTTTACGTTTGGATGAAAATTAGGTTGTTCCTATGAATAAGGTAAATAGTGTTTGATGGTTAGATTGTAACAAGAGGAATAAGAGTATATTATGTAATTAATTAACATCAAAATATTATTTAAAAATAAATAATAAATTAATTTTTAATAATTAATTATAAATAATAATTATTATTAATAATTAATTATAAATAATAAATTAATTATTAATAACGATTATCTAATTAATAATAATAATAATTATTATTAATTATTAATAAATAATAATAATTATTAATTATTCTTATTAATTAATTATAAATAATAAATTAATAATAATAATGATTATTATTAAGAATAATAATTATTAATAATTTTTAATAATTAATTATAAATAATAAATTAATAATAATAATTTCTAATTATTAATAATTAATTATAAATAATAAATTAATTAATTATTTAATTATTAAAGTAATAAATAATAATTTAAATATATTAATTAGATTAATTAATAATTTACTGCCATTAAAATTAAATTTAGATTTTAATTAATCTTGTTCTCATGAAGAAACAAGCTAGTTCTAGAAAACGGGTGGAACGGCAGTTCCAACTTTATACCCGCTTGTTCCAGAAATCCGGGAACTACTGTTCCCGGGAACCAAACATACCGTTTGGAAACAAAGGGGGGAACAAGGGCTTATTCCCCTTTTGTTCCCGAACCAAACGCTACCAAAAAATGCCAAAAAATGCCGTTTGGGAACCAAACATACTGTTTGAGTTTCTGTAGTCTATAATGATCAAATTTATTATGATGTGCCTCCAAAAAATGCCTGGATCTTGCAGAATTTCACTAACAATATCCACCGATGCACCGACCGTTCCTAGTACAAATAGCAAAGGACTTGATGGTTGGTACTCGAAGTCCCAAGTTCTAATCCTAGTTTAATCACATTTTTAGCTAAGTTTATTTATAAAAAAAAATAAACGAAGTAAATAGTATACCATCTTTCTCTCTAAAAAAAAATCCACCAAAACTATTATGATGCGTTTGGTTCGCGCAATTTTTTTAAGATTCCTAGTAATTCAATAGGAATAAAAAATATGACGGTATTTGGCTAAACGCACTAAGTATTCTAGTTGGTAATATTGAATTTACTTGAGGGAGGGTGATCTTGAGGGAGGGTGAGTATTCTCATATTAATGGATTAGGGTAATCATAATATGTCTAATTTTTTTCTTTCTCCCTACCCACCGGCTAGTCGGTATTATTTTCTTTTACACTCTAATGTCATATCTCTCTCTAAACTTATCTTTTTTTCTCTAAACTTCAACTTTTTCTCTCTCTCTAAATTAAGCTCTCTCTCTCCCTCTTTTTCTAAAATCTCAACTCTCTCATTTCTCCTAATCTCAACTCTATTTCTCTTTCTATTTCTTTAATTATACTTTCTCTCTCTCTAACCTATATTCTCTCTCCCCTTTTTCTAAAAAAATGTTGAAATTTTTAGTAGTATTATCTAAAATTAATTAAAAAAATAAATAAATTAGAACCAAACACAAGAATGCCACATTCTTAGTAATAGAATGAATAGAAATAAAATTTTCGGACATTTTTTTATTCCTAATAATCTTTTATAATGCGAATCAAACACACCCTTACTGTCATCCACTTTTTCCATTCCTTGAAAAGAAAGAAAGAAAGAAGAAGAAGAAGATGCTGATGAGTTGAATCTGGATTAATAGGAAAGTGGAACAATTAACCAATTAATTCTGCTCAAGAAGGGGAAAAAAAATCATTTAAAACTGCTGTCAGTTTTTACAAAAGAGACAATTACCCAAAATATCTTCTTGTTGTCTTATCTATACATCTATACATATAATAAAAGGTGAACTCTAAACTGCCACGCGTCGCCTCCCCAGCAACCCCCCCTCTTTCTCAGTTTCGAGGGAGGGGCGGGCTCTCCCTCTTTCTCTTTCTCTTTCTCTCTCTCTCCCTCTCTCTTTCTCTCTCTCTCTCTGCTTGCGCGCCCACGCGAGAGGGGACCCGCGCACATGGCGGGGCGGGNAATTTTATATTTTATATTTGAAATTTAAATTTAGATGTTAGCATATAATATTTATTTCAAATTTAAGCGGCTTAAAATTTTAGATTTTTTTACTCTATAAAATTAATTAAATTTATTAATTTATTAGTAATGTTATATATAATATAATTAATTAGTTTATTAATAATACATATAATAAATCGCGCTTCAAACTTCAAGTTTTTTTTATCCCTCTCTATGTAAAATTTTTTTTTTAATGTTCCTCTCTCTTCAATTTATATTTAAAAATTAAAAAATTAAAAAAAATTTGTTCGAAAAATTTGAAAAATTGCTTAAATTTTTCGCCGCGAAGCGCGGGCCTTCACTAGTATGTATAATTTATAAAAAATAATGAATCCTCAGTTCAATACACGTGGCTCTAAGCGCAGGAGACGGTGGGTGCGGGGGTACCGGTGGGTCCCAGACGGGTTGGGGGGTGGGGCCAACCATTTTTTTTTCGGGGCAATTGCCTATATTCCTCTGAAAAGTTTTTGGTTTTCTTATTTACCCTTCTTAGAAGGCTAATATTGAAAATATCCTTCTTATGTTCCAATTCTTTCTAATATACCCTTGTAGTTAAGTTCCGTCAGTGAGCTGCCGTTATCTCTGGAAAATTACCATTTTGCCCATTCTAATATACCCTTGTACCGTAACTAACTTTTTTTATATATCCTTCATATAGCAAATACTTTTTTAATTTGCCCTTCAAATATCAATTAATTAATAAAGCACATCGGGAGCGAGCAGATGAACAGATGAGATCGATCGCAGCTAAACTAACCTTGGTGGCTGGAGGTNGCATAGTTAGTTAATTCGGATTCGGCAAAAATTCGGTACGGATATAATTCGGATAAAATTCGATTTTTAATTTTTAAATTCGTTGAAAAATACGGCTAAAAAATGAATTCGGTAATTATTCAGATACGTGATTTATACGGATATTATACGTTCACCAATTAAAAATTCGGGATAAAAAATTCAGCTATATAATAAATATATAATAATTAATATACTATATATATTATTATTATAATTTTTATATATAGATTAAATATATTTAAAATTATAATAAATATATATTAATAATATATAAGAGTTATATATTTAAAAATATTAATAAATAATTACAAAATTATAAATAAAATATTATATAATAATATTTCTATTATATAAATAAAATACTATATAAATATATATTTATAAATAAAATTTTATATATATATATATATAATGAGCCCTCTCATCCGGTCAACCGCGCACACGCTACTCCCCTCCGCGCACAACACCACGCCCTCTTGCTCCCGCCACGTGGACGGCCTCGGGCGAGGTGAGATCGTCACTGCAGGCCTCTTGCTCCCGGCGCCGGCCAAGGCAGCGGAGGAGAAGGACGACGACGACGAGAGCGGAGGAGGAGCTCCTGGAGGAGCCTGTCCTGGAAGGAAGGAGCTCCCGGAGGACACGGAGCTTGCGCTTCAAGAGGGCGGAGAGGTTGGCGGCGGTGGAGGCGCGCGGGCAGGGGACGAAGGGGCGGAGGTGGTCGCCCCAGCGGAAGCACCCAGAGAGGACAACGTCGCGGAGGGACAAGAGAGAGTCGAGGGCGGGGCGGGGGAAAGAGGAGCGAGGGTTCGAAGGGGTCGCCGTCCTCTCCGCGACGATGGGGTCGGGGTCGGGGTTGGGGACGGCGATAGGGAGAGGAGGGAGAAAAAGAATGACGAGGAGGATGAGGAGGATAAATTAAGAAATTAGTATAATATGGTAGGGGCAAAATAGGTATTTTATTTAGGTTTTAACTCTAGTATACATTTAACCCATGTTTAACCCGAGTTAAGCTAACAGAGGATAACTGCATGGATATTTCAGAATAACGGTGGAACATATGAGGAGCATTTTAGAAAGAAAAAAAAAAGTAGGGGTAGATCGAATATATCCGAACGTATGAAGGGTATATAGGCAATTATCCCTTTTTTTTCTTTCTCAGTTTAACTTTTCTCTCTCTAAAAGAGTATTTGGTCTTTTTTTTCCTCTGAATTCCATCTAATTTTTTTATTTATTATAAAATTTAAAATTATAATTTTTTTAACGTAATTCTTTTAAATAGTTTAGATTACATGTATTAAATATAAATTTTAATTTTATAATATTGATTATTTAAATATAAATTATAAACAAAAAATAAAATAGAGATTAATATATAGTTTAAATTAATTATTTATTTTAATAAATTTAGTCGCTAGAATCGCATGAAGTATATTAACTAAACTTGTAAAACTAAATGATACATTCAAATTTTAAAGTTATAATATCATTGATTGACTTAAATCTAACATATAAAAAGTTGGATAGTAAAAATAAAATTTTGAAATGTTAGATTGCTGATTCAAAATGGTTCATACTTAAAAAAAATTTTATATATTTTTATTTCTATTTTAATATCAAACTTCACATGAAATTGATAATTGAACAAAACCGATCAATGCTCAATTCTATCGTCGTTGAAATAAAAATAAAATATAAAAAAAGTTAAATTATGCTTTTGGTCCCCAAACTATAAGACGTGTGAAACTTCAGTTCTTAAACTTTCATGTGTTACAATTTCTTACTCAAACTATGAGACATACGACACTTTAGTCCTCCAAAAGTTTAATTAATTGTAATTTCTGGCTCGAACTATGAAACATATGGTATTTTAACCCTCAACTTTTATTATTGCTACAATATAATTTATCATCCTTATACATTTTTTCTTTATTTTTTTTATCTTCTTTTATTTTTATTCTTATACTTTTACTACAGTAGCTGCTGCTTCTTCTTCATTTTTTTCAGTCACGGAGGTAATGAAATTTATGAACTACAAAAACTATATATGTTGGCGTCCTGTCTCTGATCAATAACCATTTTGCATTGTAACTTCATAAGATGTCAACCTTGAAGTTTTCTGCTGTTCTGTGAGCATCTAGAAATTTATGGTGCTTGGTAAAGTTTGTTGGTGAAAAACTCAAAATTTTGAATTTGAATTTATTTTATTTGAACTTTAAATTTTTTATTATTTATTATTTATTATTTATTATTTTATTTATTTATTACTTTATTTATTTTATTTTATTTATTTATTTATTTATGTTTCTTAATGAGAAAGAAACTAATGGGATATTTTTTCCGTTCCGTTCCGTTCCGTTTCTTGCACCAAAGGAATCTCATTCCGTTGCGCGAATTCCACTTCTTTCTCGTTACAAAAAAGAACGTGAAATTCTCTTTCCTTTTATGCATTTTTTTCTTTTTCTTCTTGCTGAAGACAGAGCAGGTAGAAAAGATATTAGATGATTGGTTAATCTCTATCTATTGATTCTTTGATCTTTCATTTTTGAACATTTCCTTTATCCACTGGGTGTTGAAAGAATTTCCGTCAACCTCCTTCACGATCGTACTCACAGGAGGAGGAATTCCGGTCGTAGCTTGGGGTGTTATTTTTCGGTTAATCCCGCACGTAAGGACGGAAATACGTCTTAGGACAGTGCCTCGCACGCTTCCGGATAAGATCAAATTTTTATTGAAATATTTGCGTCTATCTGTAAGTTTGATTTATTTATTTTTATCACAAATTAGTTAGATTTTAATCACAATCAGATTTTTGTTGCGGTATTTGTTCAAACAAAGCTCACGGTGGCTGCTTTACATCTAAAGAGAGGTTTAAGATAGACTCAAATCTACGAGAAGGAAAAAAGTAAAATCTAATCTAGAACTGCCAAATTTGGCAACTAATCATACTTTACATAATTCTTTTCTATTATATATAATTCAGCTTCTTTGCTTTTAAAAATAGCAAGTTATTGATGCTTGTAGGTAGATCTGGCAAACGGACGGATTGAGTAATATGTGGACGGGTCATCGTACACGCGAGTTACTTAGGCATGGATTAAATTTACCCGCAAATTTTTGGACAGCTAATATCTTTATCCATACCCGCCCGCGGGTGAGCGGGTGGGTATGCAGGTTACCAGCTTTTTTTTTTTTTTTGCTTTTATATTTTTTAAATGCAAAAAATATATATAAGTTTGAAAAACGTAACATAATTCATTATTTAAAATATCATAACATACAATAAAAATATTTATTAAAGTCTTAAAACAAAAAATATTTCATAATATAAAAGACGCGATAAAAAATTAGAGTTAGAATTTTTAGGATAGATAAATAAAAATATATTTTTTAATTAAGAAAATATATTTTGTAACTAAAAAATATATGTGCGGGTATCCGCGGGTTACCCAAAATGCCTACAGCTTAATAATTACCCACCTGTTTTACTCGTAATTTTTTGGATTGAAAAAGTTGGTACTCATACCCGCAAATTTGCGGGAAACCCACCAACACGTACCCGCGGATTTGGGTCAAAATTGCCATGCCTACTTGTAGGTTTTCGGTCCTTGAATTAAGGGGTGTGCGGTTAGGATGATAAACGTCCCTCAGGGTTGAATGGATGGTTAGTTGAATACTATGATCTAATATATGAAAATAGTCAAAGAAGTAGATATAACGGTGAAAAACTTACAAACACGAAATATTTGATACTTTTAAAAGCACCATAGCAGGACTCTCTCTCTCTCTCTCTATATATATATATATAGGGAGAGAGAGAGAGGAAGGGAGTGCTAGGTTGGTATACTATCGGCATCCGTGCTACCAAATTGTTTTTAATGATGCAACTTACAAATCAATAATTGGCTCTATTAAACTTAATATATACTATTGAAAGTATTTAGAAAGTAAATTTCACAATTTTTCGACATTATTTGGCCGGTGATCGAAAGGTCTCCACATTGACAATTTTAATGTTCGATGTGATTCGTTTGTGAATTTAACGATATAAAATAATTCAAATCTGATAAATTTTTTATAGAAATTTTTTTCACTATTTAGAGTAAGATTAGTACCCCTGATTTTAAATTCGAGTCTTTTATCATTATTTTTTATGAGATTTTATTTTCAGCTCATGGATGATGGAAGGTGCTCTCTCTCACTCTGTCTCTACATAGTATTAATCTACGGTTCAGGCTTTTAGGGTTTCGTTTTCACTTTCCTTATCTAATTGGCCAATATCGTACTAACCAACAAGGGCCACAAAATGATTTTTTTTCCTGCTTTTATTATGTCAGCATATTTTCTTCTGTTAATGTTATATATTATATATAGAACCTAATGCTATTTGAAAACAGACATACATGATGAATGCCTAATTAACTAGTTTGTGTAACTAAATATCTATTATTATTATTTGGTCAAGTTGGGTGATAGTTGGTTCATACTCTTTAAATTATTACTTCATACGAGTGATTTTCTTTTTTTTTTTTTATGAACAAACTCAGAACAATTGGACAAGGTAATGTATATCAGTAAATGTCTCTTAATATAATTCAGGTATCTTGATTGTCCTCAATATATGATTACAGTAGCCAATGTATAATTATATATATATATAGAGAGAGAGAGAGAGAGCAGGGTTGCTGTGCTCTCAAGAGCACAGAGCCCTCCGTGCTCCTGAGCCGTTTTCGATGATGAGACTCCCGAATCGACGATCGGCTCTGCTATACTTGATCTAGCATATTTGAAGTATTTAAAAAATAAATTTTGCGATTTTTCAATATCGTTTACTTAGTGATCGAAAGGGTTCAAAATCAATGGCTGAAAATAAAAATCTCATAAAAAGTGGTGATATAGTACTAAAATTTTCGATCAGAGATATTGAACTTGTTGTAGATAGTATAAAGAATTTTCTATCAGAATTTCATCTGATTTGGATACTTCTACGCCGTTAAACTTGAAACGGCAGATATTGACCATTAAAAATTATTGATTTTGAATCTTTTCGATCACTGAGTAAACGATATCGAAAAATCGCAAAATTTATTTTCTACATACTTCAAATATACTAGATCAAGTAAAAGAGAGATTTATCTAGATCATATTTACACGAGTAAGAATCGCGATTCAAAGCTCTATGCATCAAAAAATAAACTTATGGAGCAACGGAAGGGCCCTGTATCATAAGAGTATAGTACTCCTACTCTATGGGCGTTTGTTCGATGAGATCGGAAACGGAATCAGAATCGTGAATCAAGAATCTCTCATTACTAATTCTATTTGTCATTCATCCCTGAATCGG
>NC_033636.1:263451-265717 GCF_001540865.1 Ananas comosus
CCTAATGAAGCCCGATCGTCGTATCGCGAGTCCACATCATCGAAAACGGCTCAGCTGAGCCGAGAGCTCTGTGCCCCTGAGAGCACCCCCTAGACCTACTCCTCTCCTCTCTCTCTCATCTATATAATATAAATAATATAATGAATATATATATATATCATATTATTATATATACACACACATATATATATAAAATATTCTATATACACACATATATAATATATATATACACACCCACACACACAGGCACACACAACACACACCAGGGCACATATATATATCATTAAAATATATATTATATATATATATAATTGAGTTAGCATACTTTAATCGGAATAAATCATTCCCATTGTCGGTGTTTGGTTCAGGTAAATATAAAAAACGTAATCAAATTAATATACTAACTTTATCTTTATAATATATTACTTTAAATTCAAATTGAAAATTAAATATTAAAAATGTACATCAAAAAATAAAGTCAAAATTTTAAATCTATTTTTTAAAAAAAATTAAACTTTGAAGTTGAGTGGATAATTCGAAATATAAAACTAAAATTCGATTTATTCAAATTCAAACTTAAAATTACAATTTAAATTTTAATTTGAATCCATAAATTTAATTTAAGTTTTAAATAAAATTTGAATGAAACTTTATATAAATTAAATTTTAATTTAAATTCAAATTCTTAAGTTAGATTTGAAATACTTGATTAACTTTTAATTTTTAATTCAAGTTCAAATTAAAATTTAAAATTATATATTTATTTTCTAAATTTAAACTCATATTTTAATTAAAAAGTTAAAAAAAAATAAATTTAATCGAAATAAATATCCATTCCGTCCGGATTCAACTTCCAATCCGGTCTGCTAGGCCGGATTAGAAAAAGAGGTGATTGGGGGATTCCCATTCCACTCAGGAATCGGAATCGGAATGGGAGTCCCGCGTACCAAACACCCACAAACGGATTCACCCATTCCGATTCCGATTCTAGGGTGAAAATGAAGCGAACCAAACACGCCATATATATATATATATATATATAATTGAGCTAGAATACTTTTAGAAGTACCAACCCCTTGGTACTTCTAAGTTTCTATCTCTTGAATCTACTTCTTGATTACTAATAGTTTTTGGATTAAACACTATTCCACCTACCACTACCTACCACCGTCATCTCAAACTCACATCTCTTCATTCAATGAATAAAAACTCAAAAGCACCACCTTCATGGTGCTTTTGAGAGTATTCTAGCTCAACTCTCTCTCTCTCTATATATACATATATAGAGTCGGGCTACTATACTCTTATGAGTACGATCGCCCTCGTACTCATAAGTTATTTTCGATAATAGAGCTTTCGAATCGACGATCCACACCGTTAAACATTATCTAGAGCATTTAAAATGTCTAGAAATCAAATTTTATAATTTTTCGACATCATTTACCTTACGATCAAAAGGTTATAAAATTGATAATTTTTAACGGCCGGTATGAGATATTTGCTAGTTTAACGGTGCAAAAGAATCGAAATCAGTTGAATTTTTGATAGAAAATTCTATTCACTACATAGACAAAGATCAATAACTCCGATCTTACATTGAAGGATCCGATCATCCATTTTTAAGACGACATTCGATTTTGACCTTTCATTTTATACCCGCTTGATGAACTTTATTATGATTTCGAAAAATTACGAAATTTATTTTCTAAAAATTTTAAATACTCTAGATCATATTTAACTGAGTGGATCGTCGATTCGGAAGCTCCATCATTGAAAACAACTTACGAGTACGAAGTGCTCTATACTCATAAGAGTATAGTAGCCCTAGCCTATATATATATATAGAGAGAGTTGAGTTAGAATACTCCCAAAAGCACCTCTCGGTGCTTTTGAGTTTTTCGCCATTAGATGGAGAGATATAGGGTTGAGATGATGGTGGTAGATGGAATAGTATTTGATCCAAAGGTTATTAGTAATTAAGGAGTAGATCCAAGGACTAGAAATTCAAAAGCACAAAGGGATTGGTACTTTTGAAAGTATTCTAACTCAATATATATATATATATATATATATAGAGAGAGAGAGAGAGAGAGAGAGAGAGAGAGAGAGTTGAGCTAGAATACTATCGATAGTAAACAAGTCGTTTTACTACCGATTTGTTTTCGATGATAGAGCTTCCAAATTGACGATCGGCTCCGTTAAATATGATCTAAACCATTTAAACTACCTAGAAATCAAATTTCACGCACTTTCGATATTGTTCTTT
>NC_033636.1:265991-312441 GCF_001540865.1 Ananas comosus
TTTCAACGGACTACGATCGTTTAATTTGGGCAATTCTATCATAGAACAAATTGTAGATAAACAATCGTTTGACTACTGATAGTATTTTTAAAAACTTATATTTTATAATTATATATATTATATATATATTATAAAAGAGATAGACATAATATTTTTTTTTTGTATTTAATGGTTATGTCAAGAAACCGTCACGATCTTAACTAGTGAAAAACTCAAGCGATGAAGAAGTGCCAAACAACAATAACGAAGAAGACAAAATTTGTGATGTTTTAAAATTTGTGATGAAATTTTTTATGTTTTGTAATTTGTAGTGAAGAAGAAGCTAGATTATGATTACTATACTATGTGTTTAATTATTTTGTTTTCAGTTATGTTTAAAAAATATTCTCAATTTGATACAATCTAGTAATGAAATTTTTTTTTTTTCATACTTTGATGCGAAAATGAAGAAATTTTGTTTGATTAGTATAATTTTTCTTAATTTATTTTATACAAGAATTAAAACAGAGCACTTTTTTTTAAGAGACAATCCAAACAGTTAAAAATAAAGTAATTTTTTTACAGAGTATAGACCTTTTCATGATGTTAAATATAGTACAAAATAAAATGAAAATATAATTTTATTTCTTTTTTCAATGATTGTCAAACTGGCTCTTATTGAACCTTCCAAATAGACAAACTAAAAAAAAAGAAGTTTGTGGAATTCCATTTGGCTTTTTTCTTTTTCTTTTTCTTTTTTTTTTTGAGAAATAGGTAGCATGCCATCCGCTTCGTTAATTTTATTTAGAAATAAACTTAGCTAAAAATATAAATTAATTAAGATTCGAACTTGGAACCTCGGGTACCAACCAACAATCAAGCCTTTTATAACTTACGCTAGGAACGGTACCAAAATAAAAGTGGTAATACTCATAAGGCAGTGATATATTTAGTTCGAGTGAAAAATAAGGTGAGGATCGATATTTTGGTTTCTTCATGCAAGGAACAAACCTCATTTTCTTTCTGTGTCATAGGTAAGTAAGTTGTCAAAATATGTAAATTGCTTTCTTTTTTCTAGTATTTGTTTCATATTTTTTTTGAGAGAGAAAGGTAGCATGCTATCCGCTTCGTTTATTTTTTTTAGAAATAAATTTAGCTGGAAATGTGAATCAATTATGATTCAAACTTGGGACCTCGGTTATCAACCATCAAGTTCTTTGCCGCTTGTGTTAGGGCTGTAAGTTTTGTGTGTCTTTTGTTTTTTTTTTTTTTTTGAGAGAGAGAGAAAGATAACATGCTATATATCCGCTTCGTTTATTTTTTTTAGAAATAAACTTAGCTGGAAATATGAATCAACTAGGATTCGAACTTGGGACCTCGAATATCAATCACCAAATTCTTTGCCGCTTGCGCTAGGGGCGGTTTTGTATATCTTTTGTTGATAGCAAAAAAAGGACGATCGAGAATCTAAACACAGTACTCCTAAATGTGCAGTGAACTTTAGTTTTCACACTAGCAGTGGAAGAAACAACGCTTAAGAGTTTCCCACGAAATAACTTTAATAATCAACACAAAAAAAATTGTGGCAACTATTGTACATCTAGAGTTGGGTTTTAAGACTCTTGCTGGATGAAACTCCTAACGAAGTGAAATTATCCAATCTTCTCAATATATTTCCTAGTTCAATATTCTAATCCAAAAGCAAATCTCATGCAATTTTGTCTGATTGAACAATCTTCAAAAACATAGTTCTTTATTTTCTTGCGTAGATTGGGGAACAATAGACATGATGTGGACCAATCAGTAGGGCCTGGAAAGTAGTCAACTATTTGAATAGATGATAGAGTACAAATTGAACTCTTCAAATTTGAGTTATAAGTTATCGATTAGATCAGGTATAAGTTAAAACTGTTTATTTCAAAAATAGGTATAAATTTTGGAACAAGCTAGAACTATTATTATTTTGCGTTTAGATAAGTATTAGGTTATTACTAAGTATAAAAAAAATAGTGTATGAATGTATAATATGGAATAAAAGAAATAGAAAATAGTTAAAGCTCAAAATGACGATGTTACCCTTCTAGCTTATAAATCCTGTGTAATATAAATGTGAAGGTTAAATTAAACATAATTATTTAATTAAGTAATTATACATAATTAAGAAAAATTCAATCACGGCTAATTAAATAATTTGTACAGTGACCCAAAAAAATTAATGAAGCACATGAGTGAAAATATTATTTCATTATAATACAAGCAAGGCCATTATAATTTAATACCCTCAAACAAACACGGAATTATGCACCCACAAAATGCTCAAAAGAGCGGATAAATAGTGGCAAACATTTGGGAGTTACACGTAAACATCGAATCATCAGTTACAATAAAGCAAGTTGACATAAAAACCTTCCAATATATACAAAAACTGTGCCACACAAGACTACACATATGCAATCAAAAACTAATTTATCCAGGTATACCATGCAATCACATATAATCATCACAGTTGAGTGCAATCCCATATAATAAAATTCAATACAACCGGTAGTTTAAATAACTAACTTTTACTATTCCATAGCTGGTATGTGATTCTAGTTCGAAGTTCGTCGCCCTACGTGAGTCAAATGTTCCGCCAAAAACGCTCGGGTCTTCCTCTTCTTCGGACGATGGGTCAAAGTCTTCAGTAAAATATTTATTATTTCCTTGGCGTCGTCGAATAAAGTATATTCCTTGTGCTATTTATCAACCCCCTTCCAACAAGCTTATCGCAGAAAGCAGTGAATGTAGTGGTCGTCATTCGAAAGTGATTATACCCTCGATCTAGGTGACTAGTCAAAATATCACAAAATCATTTGATGGCCAGTAAAAGACCTAGTACGACATAGTTGCTTGTTATATGTATTACTAAATATCAAGTATCCTTGGATAATGAGTATTACGAATACTTGATCCCAATAGTTATCATCCTCCTCTAATATTGTCAGAAGATTGTTTATGATTAGCGAAGAAAACACAGTAGAATATAATGAGTCATCCATCACTGCTGCAAGAATGCATATTTATCACGCCGATATTAGAATCAAGTATACAATTACATAACATGACATATATGTTCAGCGCATGTACGCCTGACATTAATAAATATCTTATATACTGAAAAGAACAGAACTCACACAGTTTGCATGTACTAAAGAACTACATAAAACATAATATATGAATAGCCTTTACCACTTAGATCTACCATATTTATAAGACTTCCAAAAGATAAGCATTACGAGTAAAGACAAGTCTAAAGCGTGCTATTACATAAACAGTACTGATATATAACATACATGCAAAAAATGATGCAAAATAAACAAAAGAAACGCTAACCAACGTTGACTAACATTCCATCATTGTTCTACATGCCAGGAAAATATCGCTTGTACAAATTATTTTGCATTGCAACTTGGCGATCAACCCACATGAATGCAAGCTTGTCATTCATGGTCATGAAAAGTTGACGATTCTTGTCGTCTGTTAATGCATCACAGGCTGCCAAAATCTGCTCATCTGTCATCCCGGGCAGATTATACACTCTGCTCATGCATGCATTGATTGTAGGGATGTTTGGTCGATTGGTGACCTCGTTCTGATAAATTTGGCGTACTAGATCTAGCTTTTGTTTGCTAAGTTTTACCATCTCTGCCACCGCGTCACTCACGATATCACTTTTTTTCCGTCGTCCTCCAGATAACGATGCATGTTTGCGTGGAGGATTGGCAGGTTGTGGGGAACGAGGCCTTTTTGCCGCAGAGCTATGGCCAGATCCACTAGCACTTGCTCCCGCAGTGGTAGGCACAGCGGTAGGTATTAGTGGATCTGGGATTGGCATTGAAAGGTGAGGCAAGTGACCTTGCTTCAAAGGGACTAGATAAAAGAATAAGGGCAAATTGCACACAGGTCCCCGCAAACATAGTAAATTGCAAATATATCTCTGTAAAGTTCAACTTTCATAAGTTATCCCTACAAAAGTCCTAATGTTTTCAGATATATCCCTCCGGTTTGTTATTGTTAGAGAACCATTAGAAAACTATTTATATTTCTAATTTTGTCATTACAAATATATCCCTTCAAAATTATAACAGTATAATATAAGAGGGGTAAAAATGTCAAAAATTAACTAGGGTAACGTATTTAAACTATACATTTCTAACGGATTCTAACGGTAGGGATATATCTGAAAACATTAGAACTTTTTCAGGGATAACTTATGAAAGTTGAACTTTACAGAAATATATTTGCAATTCACTATATTTGCGGGAACCTATATGCAATTAACCCAAAGAACAAATGCAAACATTCTAACTCCAATTATACTCTCATTCTCACCAGGGGAAGATGACGATGAGCTATCTATCGTAGGGGCTGCCGCCGTTCCTGAGGAAAAACCAGATCTTCCTGTGGCCATTGTCTTTGAAGTAAGGAACTCAATGTCCTTATAGGCCGGAAAAGGTTTATCCCCACACTTTGCATAGGCCGGATTCTCCTGAACAAAGATTATTAAAATTATGAAATTGGAATAAGAATATGCTGTAATAATAAGTGGCAATGAACGTAATTAAATTGTACCGCTATTATGACATCCCAATCACTTGGGTCACCAGCTGTGGAAATGTTGTGAACATAATCCTATCCCCACCCGCTCTTATTTGCAAGACAGGTGTAGGTCATGAACATTCTTTTTCAAACTTTAAGTCGATACTTTATTTGGTCCTTGGTGAGGTTAATATTGTTCTTACTGTTGAAATCGCTTATTATCCTACTCCACTCTAGGTTTGTGAAAGACCCATTGACGTAGTTCCTAAAGTCTGTTCTTCTATAATAAGACTTAACAAACTTGCATCCAAACTGTACACAATCTGCTGCTACCGTCAATATGTAGATTTTTAGTAGGTGTGGTTTCGAACACCACGCCTTTCTTGTGAAAGGACTTAAATGCTTTCTTCTGTAGTTAAAGAAATTATCACTTCACAAAAAAGGGTTCATGCGGATCGACACAATTAAATATGCGTAAGGGTCGAACACAAAGCATCACATATACAATATAGATAAGATACTAATATAGTTGGTGAGGGAACTCTACATGATATAGTGGCAGCTAAACATAACGGGTAGGTACAGCACCCTGTTCAATTTCTATTTGGGGAACAAGGGGGGGACAACCCCTTATTCCCCCTTTAGTTCCCCAACCAAACGAAACCTAAGGGAACTCAGTTAACAATCAAGTAGGGAACTCAGGTAACAATCAAGTAGGGCCAGAGAAACAAGCATACGTGTATTGAAGCCAACCTAATTTGCTTATTGTAGTATTCCTCGAGATAGAGCTCACAAAACTTCCAATGCACCAACAAAAGAATCAACTTGTGCTCATGTAGAGATCATGCACTATTTCCGTATCTTAGTCAATATTATTCTATACATGCTATGTGTGTAAATACACCCTTGGATTCTCTTTCTATGTGGAGAACCCCTCTAAAGTTGCTAATTATAGCACAAAAACAAGATCATCCACTCATTTCTACTCTAATTAGTTTTTCATTCATGTTATTCACATTCACAATATAAATAAAGAAAAAGGTAACAACTAAAAATGATGAGACAAAAAAAAGATTGATAATTTTCTCAGTTGGAAACTCAAGTTTACATGCTCCAACTTGCATACTTTTCAGGGTTTCAAATATCTCATGAACCTTATGCTAGGATTTTGAATTGACTTGTATTGTTTTCTATAAGAATGTACAAGATAAATACAGAGTAGTTATAGGAAACACATAGAAAAGACAGTAGTTTACATGATTCTACAATATATCGATGTCCATGAGGAGAGGCAAAGACAAGTCCAATACAAGAAAAAACAAAAGTTTGCACTCCTTCATTGTCCTCAACCTAAAGAACAAGCCATAAAGTGGAAAACCACCCTTCTCTTGTTACAAGAAGTCAAAAATAATAATAATAATAATAAATGAAAGGGCTCCTCTAAACATCAAAACAGAGAGAAACAAAGAATTATGCCACAAGGAAAAACTAACCTCAAGCACACACACTCTATCCTTCGCCTTCAAGTATATTATATAATTGAGAAATTCAGCAATTTTTACTCTTAAGCATACTGTAAGCATGCAAAATGAGGAAGAAAATCCAACCTCTATTTTCTGCAGTTGGACACACTACTTCAGTATCTTCTTCATTATGCATGGCTAAAACATGCACTTGCCAAGACTTTTATGTATGTTTTCGAGCTCAATAGACAAAATGCAGAATGGCCAGACCTATTGAAAGCTGTTGATAAGGCACAGTAGCATAGTTATAAGTCTTAGCTGGTTGCAACATGCTTTTTATGCGAACAATCCTATATGATAAGATATTAAAGAGTGGCTCCCACCATTGACAAAATGAGAAGCATTTTGATCTTAGAATGGGAGCTCATACTCACATGCAAGCCTACCATCTACTTCTTCCACTTTTCTTTACTTGGGCTTTTCGTTCAAAATAAGAGACTACCATCTTTAAGTTGACTCCATCCTATCTCTCCTTTTCACCTCTCCAGTTGATGACAAAGGTGTATCTGATTGAATATAAAATCCTAAGGGAAGCATAGTATTTTACCCAATTATGACCCACCAAAGGCAGGTCCTATTGCAAGGGACAAATCTCATACTCTACAATCAAAACTTAAAGACACTAAGGGTCTTGGACCCACTTTCTCTATTTAATAAATATCCCACGATGTACAGAGCAAGAAAAAAACATTCTTCATTCCCTGAGTTATGGATACCTACATAAATGTTTAATCTATGAAGCATGGATACTTCAATTTACATGCTGTTCTTGTATCGGATACGGATAAGCGCCGGATACATGTCCAATACGGATCAAAGTATCCAGAATTTTTAAATAATCAAAAAAATATCAAATATGGCTCAGATAGTGTGTGTGTGTGTGTGTGTGTGTGTGTGTTCAGATCTCAAAATTTTTCGAAAAGCCCACATCCTAACACACTAGAAATCAGGAAAAGAGTGGGTGAAATGCCAATCCATTTTCAATTCGTCATTTTCCTGTCTTTTTGCTCATGGATGATGGAAGGTGCTCTCTCTCACTCTGTCTCTACATAGTATTAATCTACGGTTCAAGCTTTTAGGGTTTCGTTTTCACTTTTCTTATCTAATTGGCCAATCTCGTACTAACCAACAAGGGCCACAAAATAATTTTTTTTCCTATTTTTATTATGTCAGCATATTTTTTTCTGTTAATGTTTTATATTATATATAGAACCTAATGCTATTTGAAAATAGACATACATGATGAATGCCTAATTAACTAGTTTGTGTAACTAAATATCTATTATTATTATTTGGTCAAGTTGGATGATAGTTGGTTCATACTCTTTAAATTATTATTTCATACGAGTGATTATCTTTTTTTTTTTATGAACAAACTCAGAACAATTGGACAAGGTAATGTATATCAGTAAATGTCTCTTAATATAATCCAGGTATCTTGATTGTCCTCAATATATGATTACAGTAGCCAATGTATAATTATATATATATATAGAGAGAGAGAGAGAGAGCAGGGTTGCTGTGCTCTCAAGAGCACAGAGCCCTCCGTGCTCCTGAGCCGTTTTCGATGATGAGACTCCCGAATCGACGATCGGCTCTGCTATACTTGATCTAGCATATTTGAAGTATTTAAAAAATAAATTTTGCGATTTTTCAATATCGTTTACTTAGTGATCGAAAGGGTTCAAAATCAATGGCTGAAAATAAAAATCTCATAAAAAGTGGTGATATAGTACTAAAATTTTCGATCAGAGATATTGAACTTGTTGTAGATAGTATAAAGAATTTTCTATCAGAATTTCATCTGATTTGGATACTTCTACGCCGTTAAACTTGAAACGGCAGATATTGACCATTAAAAATTATTGATTTTGAATCTTTTCGATCACTGAGTAAACGATATCGAAAAATCGCAAAATTTATTTTCTACATACTTCAAATATACTAGATCAAGTATATCGGAGCCGATCGTCGATTCGGGAGTCCCATCATCGAAAACGGCTCAGGAGCACGTAGGGCTCTGTGCTCTTGAGAGCACACAAGACCTACTCTTTCTCTCTCTCTCTCTCTCTCTCTCTCTCTCTCTCTCTCTCTCTCTCTCTCTCTCTCTNTCTATATATATATATATATATATATATAATATTTTATTCAAATATCCCTAGTGTATCATATCCTAGAGTTTTTAGGAATTGTCATTTCGCTACTCCTAGAGTCTAACAGAGTCGATGGTTGATTTGAAAGCTGCGTTATTAAAAATAATTTGGTAGCACGAAAGTCTACCGATAGTATACCAGCCGGACTCTATAGTATCGTTTGATTTTGATATAAGCTAGAACCGCTTATTCTAGGAATAGATATAAGTTCTAGAACAAACTGGAATATTATTTTTTTGCGTTTGGATGAGTATTAGATTAGTGCCAGGTATAAGAAAAATAGTGTTTGGATATATAAGATGGAATAAGAGGAAAAGATGGTGGTTAAAACTTAAAATGACAATATTACCCCTCTAGCTTATAATCCTATGTAATATAAAAGTGAAGGTTAAATTAAACATAATTATTTAGTTAATTAATTATATATAATTAAGGTAAAATTAAACATAATTAAGAAAAAAAAATCAATCAAGGCTAATTAAGTAATAATATGTGCAAAATGTATAATTGTACAATGACCCATAAAAATTAATGAAGCACATAAGTGAAAATATATCATCATAATACACACAAGGCCATTATAATTTAATCCCCTCAAACAAACACAAAATTACGTACCCACAAAATGTTCAATACAGCGGATAAATAGTAGCAAACATTTGGGAATTTAGCATCATTTAGTAACATCCAAAATATCATATCAATTAATATAGAACAACCGTACTTGTAATTCAACAACATTTGAAAACATATTCCGATATGTAAACATCGGATCATCAATTACAATAAAGCAAGTTGACATAAAAGCCTTCCAATATGTACATAACAAACTGTGGCACACAAGACTACGTATGCAATCAAAAACTAATTTATCTAGATATACCATATAATAAAATTCATTACAGCCGGCAGTTTAAATAACTTCTACTATTACATACCTGGTCTGTGATGCTAGTAGGAAGATCATCACCTCGACTTGAGTCAGATATTCCGCCAAAATCGCTCGGCTCTTCCTCTTCTTCCTCTGAAGACGATGGATCAAGGTTTTCAGTAAAATATCTTTGGTCAATGAGCATAACGAATACTTGATCCCAATAGTCATCATCATCATCTAATATTGTCATAAGTTTGCTTATGATTGGTGAAGAAAACATAGTAGAATATAATGACTCGCCCATCACTGCTGCAAGAAATGCATATTCATCACGCCGATATAAGAATCAAATATACAATTACATAACATAACACATATGTTCAACACATGAACGCCTGACATTAATAAATATCTTATGTACTAAAAAGAACATAACTCACACAGTTTACATATAGTAAAGAACTGCATAAAACATAATATATGAATGGCCTTTACTTCAGCACCTAGATCTACCACATTTATAAGACTTTTTAAAAGATAAGCATTACAAGTAAAGACAAGTCTAAAGCATACTATTATATAAACAGTACTGATACATAACATACATGCAAAATTAATGCAAAATAAACAAAAGAAACGCTAACCAACGTTGACCTATCACTCTGTATTGGGGCCTGGGGGTTTGCCAAACAGGACCTAAGTCTAGCAACAATCAAGAAAAAGTGAAGTTGCAAGTTTGACTTTGTATAATTTTGTTTTTGCATGATTGCATCATAGCTAAGACACGTTACACGAGGCCGTAATTCACATATATATGGCATGAATTAGCTTGTGATACAATAGAGAGGAAGCTCTTGAAAGCTTAATTAAGTTCAATCATTTTCCTCTGTTTTGGTATTTAGAGAAGTCTATTTGTAGTATTCCATTTGAGTTTTTTTTTTTCCTTATAACAAAGTAAAAGTAGTAATATTCATAAGGCTCTCATATTTTAGTTCAAGTGAAAATGAAGGTGAGGATCAATATTTTGATTTCTTCATGCAAAGAATACACCTCTTTTTCTTTCTATGACACATAGTAAGTCGTCGAAACATGTAAATTGCTGTCTTTTTTCTGGTATTTGTTTCACACTTTCTTTCAGTATTTATTCATTTGTATGTTTTTTTGTTAATAGCAAAAAAAAGAACGATCCAGAATCTAAACACAATACTCCTAAATGTGCGATGAACTTTAGCTTCACACTAGAAATGGGAGAAACAACTTTTCGTAGTTCCCCATGAAATAACTTCAATAATCAACACAAAATTTGTTTAAGACCCTCCTAAATAAGTGAAATTATCCGATCTTCAGAACATATTTCCTTGTTCAATATTCTAATCCAAAAGCAAATCTCATAGATTTTGTCCGATTGAACAATCTTCAAAGACATACTTCTCTATTTTCTTGCTTAGACTGGGGATCATATTAGACATGATGAGGACCAAACAATAGGGCCTGGTAAGTAGTCAACTGCTTGAATAGATGGTAGAGTACAAACTGAACTCTTCAAGTTTGAGCCTATAAGGGAACTCAGCTCAAAATCAAGTAGGGCCAGGCAAACAAGCATACATGTTTTGAAGCCAACCTAATTTGCTTGTTGTACTACTCCTCGTAATAAAACTCACAAAACTTTCAACGTACCAACAAAAGAATCAACTTGTGCTCATGTAGAGATCATGTACTATTTCCGTACCCTGGTCAATCTTATTTTATGCATGCTATGTGTGTAAATACACCCTTGGATTCTCTTTCTATCTGGAAAACCCCTCTAAAGTTGCTGATTATAACACAAAAACAAGATCATCCACTCATTTCTACTCTAATTAATTTTTTATTCATGTTATTCACATTCACAATATAAATGAAAGCAAAATAAGTAACAACTAAAAATGACAAGACAAAAAAAAGATCAAACTGCAATAAGAGAGCCTATGCTTCAAGTACCTAGCTACTAGAAGTAGATTTACCTACACCAATTTTTTCTCTTGCACTCATTCACTAAGTTCAGGTTTTAATCACATCCAAGCTTGATGCGATCCTAACCATTCTTGTCTACTACTCCAATTGCTCAATGCCGCATATACCGTTATGTCGAACACACAAAAACTAACTCCGTTATCATGTTCACTAGCACGATAATTGAATCAGTTTTATTCTGGTCTTCGCCCTACAATAGTCCTCATCCCATGCCATTTAATTTGATGAAAGAGAGCGAAATAGTGAAACTGGACTTACTCTTAACCCCCTCAGTTCTATGTAAATGACTTCGCTTGCAATAGATTGGAAGTCACTTAAACGCTAAACCTCGGAACTATCGATAACTCATATAAAACAAAATCCATTAAAGGAAACAACTGGATCTTGGTGAAAGTTTTATAGCTTATGGCTTCCTCAATGGTGACTTCCTCTGGTTATATAAAAAAATACAGCCTCTTAAACTATAAACCCACATTTTTTCAGGAATTTCCCCAACCACTAGTCCGCAAATCAAGTTTGGTGCGAGCAAAAATATTAGTTCCACCTTCGACGGCAATGATGCTGAGGAGATCCGTCACCTAGCCATAGGATAGACAACTTTTGACCTTTTGAAGGCAAGGATTTCTTTTTTTCTTTTTTTTCTTTTTTTTTTTTTTTTTTGAGGAATCGAGGCCATGACCTAGGTGATGAATCTTCTCGGCATTATTGTCGTCGAAGGTGAAACTGATACCTCTACTAATCCACTCTCACCAACCCAAACACTCCCATATTGAGATTACAATGTAAGGAGCAGCAGTAGCAACTCATAAGCAGCCATTTATAGCAGGATTTGAGATCTGATTCCTTTACCTTCCATGCTGCTGCTGCTGCTGATGATGATGATCCAGGATTGTGGATGGAATTTTATCCCTATGATCACTACACACCCAAAAAAAAAAAAGAAAATGAAAAATGGAAACCCTAATTCACCCATCACTACAAGGAAATAAACTAAAAGATTAAAAGGGAAAAAGAGAAAGCTATTCGATCACTCACCTTCATCGATAATCACTCTCGCTTTTCTCACTAGTTTTTGTCTCTAAGCTTCATCCTGTGTTCCTCATCCTCCTCGATCACCAGGTTTAAGAAGGGGAATTTTAGTGGTAAAACCCCCGCGAAAAATAGTATATTAAAATTTCAAACTTTTTTAAAAATTTTACAATTTTAAAAAATAATTTTGATAAGACAAAAACTCATTGTGAACCCTTGGATAACGCAATATAGGATTCGCACCCCTTTTTGAATGCCTGCTTAAAAAAAGTTCTTATTAATGGATAAATTGCCATGCTACTGCTACTGCTAGTGCCTGAACTTTGAACGTGTTTCAATTTGGTCCTCGAACTTTCTGATTCCTATATTAAATTTAAAGTTGTAAAAATGTTTTGTTCTAATTTATACATATATTTGCTACTAGGAAGAAGACCATTATTTACTTACATAAAGCGCATTTAAATGTTGATATGCCGTATATTTTTTGATCTTTTATTTTATTATATATTTTAATTATATAATCTATAATTTTTTTAAAGCATAAAATGAAATAAAGATTCATCGTAATCGCAGTATATAGAAATACAAATATTTAAACTAGATTCGGACAACAACTTTTAAGTCGTACAAGGACTAAATAAAATATTATAAAAGTTAAAAAATTTAAAATTTAAGAATAATTAGAAAGCTGAATTAAAGTTTAGAGGCCAACAGCAATACTATTTATATATCTCAAAAGTGAATATATGAATTGCATTTTCTTTAGTTATTTGCCGTCTTAAATTCTTGCTTTGTCAAAATTACTTTTTTTAATGCTAAATATTTTAAAAATTTTAAACCGTTGAATTGGAAATGTAAAATTTATACATTTTTTTTTGCACAATTAGCAATCTCCTTTAATTACAGCTCCCCATCTATGATGCCTGTTGAGGAGACATAATTCATAGTCATGTATAATATTTATTTCTATTTAAAAATTAATAATTTTTTTTTCTTAGAATTTAAATTTTTAAAATTTTAATATTAACAAATATTCAATAACAATTATATCATATAGAAATAAAAAAATAAAATGAAACTTAGCTAAAAATGTGAATCAACTAAGATTGGTAGCCTGCTAGTAGATAATTTGGAAGGTCAGGAACAGCGTGATTTTTAGAAAGACCCAGCCGGATCCCTTCTTTGCAGCTTACAAGATTAAATAGTTGACGAATTTGTGGGAGCAATGGAGTAATTTCTACCGGATAATCGACGACACGCATGTAGTTGGTACGTTTTTTTTTTTTTTCTTCCTTCCATCTCTGAAGTTTAGTTTATATTTTCAATGAATAAAATGAATAACGTGTTACTTATTTCTCAAAAAAAAAATAAAAATAAAATAACACGTGTCACCATATCAAGAATTTTTCAAGACACCCACTGAAGTGTGAATAATACCACTAATACTTCAAAACGGATCGTACATCTTACAATAGCTCTATTTTTATTTTTATTATTAAAGCATTAATACTCTACCTATTATATTAATTTTTTTAAAATTTTTATAGAAAATTATTTGAGTTTTTATCAACTGCCAGAATGATTTCGAACTTGTCGAGTCCCACGGCAAAAAAAAAAAGAGCGGCGGCGGCGGCAGCGCTTCCCCGAAACCCTCCACCTCCAAAATTCCATCATCCCCTTCACCCTCCAGCATTAAATAAATAAATAAAATTCAACCTCCTTCTCTCTCTCTCTCTCTCTCTCTCTCTCTCTCTCTCTCTCCTCGGCGAGAGATCCATCCATGGCTAGGGAGCCCCAACACCCCGCCTCCTCCTCCGACGACGACGATGCTGCCGCCGCCGCCTCCTCCTCCGCCTACTCCTCCTGCGAAGAATCCGATCTCGACAGGTACTGCAGCGCCGACTCCGTCCTCGGCACCGCCAGCCTCGCCGGCTCCCTCGCCAACCGCAGCGACCTGCTCGACGTCTTCCGCGATTTCCCCGCCGACGATCTCCTCCTCCCCCCCTCCTCCTCCGCCGCAACACCCACGCCGCATCGGTCCTATCAGCGGCGGCGGGGCCGCCTCGGAATTGGCCCCTACTAGCTTGGGCGTAGTGCGACGCTTCGGCGGCGGCGGAGCATCGGATCCTCCGGATGAGGAGGAGGAGGAGGGAGGAGGATCGGATCACGAGGAGGATTCGATGCTCGAGGATTACGGTTCCAACGATTCCGAAATTAGTAATGATGATGGCGATTTGCATAACAGTGCGGCCGTAGAACACTATCTGAGAAAAGTAGAGATGGAGAGCCGGCGCCGGTCCCCGCTGCTTATGGATTCGTCGGTGGCGTTCGGAGCTGCCGACTGGGAGGAATTTACGAGGGAGAGCGAGGCCGGCGGCTTCTCCGGATTCTCGTTTGATCAGGATCAGCCTTTCCAGCAGCCACAAACTGGGTCGCTGGCTGGCGCGGTCGAGGATATGATTCGCAGCTATCAAGCTTCAGCAGCTGAGCCTTCCGGCCGGAACGGAACAACACATCCAATCAAGAACTCCTTGAATGATTCCGCTGTTTCAGCTACTCAGAACCCTCCTCCAGAAAAAGATGCTACTTTTGACAGTTCTCATGGAGATCACCGAAGTTGCAATGAGCAAATTACAAGAGAGGTTATCGATGGACCATCGGAGGAACGGGTATCTGACGAATTGGCTCCTCCTTGCACCGACAGCACAGGAACATCTCAAGAAGTTGAGGGTGAAAGTACCGTGCCACCAGCAATTGATGTTGCATGTAAAGAATCTAGCTTTCGGGAAGAGTCTATCGCGATTTTGAGTACAGCAAACGGGGTAGAGGAAATTCCTGTCGCTGCTGAGGTCGGTGCGATGCAATCTTGCTTTTTCTATCTTACACTGAGTTGTGCATTGATACCTACTAATAAGATGCTTGTTTCTCCTTGATTCTACTCTCATTCTGTGGACACTGGTTTCAAGAGTGTAGGCATCCGGACCGCAATTTGCTTAAATTATAGTTCGAATTCACTGATTAATCGAGAAAGGTTATAAACAAGGGTCTAAGCAAAGTTCATAAGAATTTAATCTAAAAGTAGCATCGCTCATAGTTCGTTCAAGTATTCTTTTCATGTAATTGTTTGTCCAGGAATGTTGATTTGACTTTCACATATTAATCAAGTTCAATATCAAGTATGTATAGAGCTCTATAGTTACTCAATTATCCGCAAAGTAGCCTTTGACAGGTTCTTACAATGTGCTGTGCTTATATATGCGTCTCAAACAGTTATTCATTTTGTTTGTTTGCTTATTATATGTGAGACACTATAACCCAGTTGGGAACAGACACTATAATCCAGTTGGGAACCTGTTAGAGCAAATACTAAGTTAATATATTATCATTGTCAACTAAAGAGCATATGGACCAGGGAGTGCAACCAATTAAGTAGTTTGATAAGATTCAGAATTTAGCCCACCTTTGGATATTAGTCACTATTGATTTTTCTTGAAGTCAGAGTTGTATGTTAGTTTCCGAGTGAATACATAGTTTGTAAGTTTTGTGCAGGCTTCCTGAGCCTATACTTTCCTCTTAGCACACAATCTATCTTCTCAAGTTGATTGGATTTCGATATCATTGGTGGCATATCCCTTCACCTTGCGAAATGATCAAGTACCGCAGAGTCTTGGGACCACGTCCTGTACAATACAAGGCATCAAGCGAGATGATTTGCAAAAGGATTGAAAATGTCCGGTAGCCCCATAATATGGGAGAGGCTTAATATGCTAACATGGATGAAGTATGAAATGTAAAATAGAAATACCAACCATGAACATAATGATCTAAATATTGAAATGTAAAAAGTACCTTAGTCCAAGTCACAACTAGCAAGTAGCAACATGTATCAATATGACGCTGGATGAGGCTAGTTAATGTAGTTGCAGCTTTAATGGTGGATCAAGTTACACGTTTATTGATCAATATTTGAATTGTTCGATACTCGTCAAATTTTAATAATATACGTGGTAGTAAATTTTTGTACTTGGTGCTTACTGACTTCTCGTAGTTCACATGCTCTTTTTCGTGGTTCATAGGCCAGCAAACTAGAAGTGAATGATTCATTTGATGACATGGTTTTGGAGATGGAGGAAATTTTGCTAGATTCTGTGGACTCTCATGGAGACAGGTTTGCTCTAGATGACCGCGGATATCTGAGCCAGTTGTCTAACCATGTCAGAGACGGCAGCTCGACTGCTTCTACTTCTGGTAATGATGATGTATACCCACTTGCTCAACATTCTTCCAAAATTGATCGGGTTGAAGTTATCGGAGCCAAACAGAAAACTGGAGATGTTTCTTTTGGCGAAAGATTGGTTGGAATCAAGGAGTATACCATATACATACTGAGAGTGTGGAGTGATAATTCTCAATGGGAGGTTGAGCGCCGCTACCGCGATTTTGTCGCTCTTTATAGACAACTTAATACATTTTTTAGTGCACATGGCTATACTCTTCCTCTGCCATGGTCAAATGTTGAGAGAGAGTCCAGGAAGATTTTTGGGAATGCATCTCCTAATGTTGTTAGTGAGAGGAGTACCCTTATTCAAGATTGTTTATGCTCCATTCTTTCATCAAAATATCCCTTCGCATTGCCTAGCTCCTTTATTTGCTTTCTATCCCCTGGCCAACCTTTTTATAGCTCAGGCTTGTTGAAATCTCTTATACCCAAGTCAGTTCAAAATCTTCGCGAGGATTGGTTATTGAAAGATTCAGGTTTTGGGGAAACTGCTTCAAGAGAAGTTTCCACTTTAGGAAAGACTATATCGCTAGTTGTTGAGGTAAGGCCTCGCAAGTCTATAAGGCAGTTGCTCGAGTTGCAGCATTATACCTGCGCGGGATGCCACAAGCACATTGATGCTGGAAAAACGCTGCTTCGGGAACTTGTACAGAGTGTGGGATGGAACAGTTCTCGGTTTTGTCAGTACACTGGCCAGTTGTTTTGCTCTTCGTGCCATGTGAATGATACTGCAGTTCTACCTGCAAGAGTCTTGCATTATTGGGATTTCACTTTGTATCCAGTTTCACAGCTAGCTAAAGCATACTTGGAATCTATCTATGATCAGGTAATAATGAACGATTGTTATTTTCTCAATTATCACCTGCCTTTCTTTTTGTTTTTTGATAAACTTCAATGATGGTGGTATGAGGTTACCAAGTCATGCATTTTCCCTTCTTCGATGAATCTATTATCATATAGAATTTAGAATGTGCCAGTTCCTCCTCTGAGGCAGATTAACATGTACTTGACCCTTTAATAACCACCTAATCTACTTTTAATTAAAAAAACCATGATTAATGTGATGCAAAGCATACTATTATGGTTTCTTTCGTGTAAACTTGATAAGTATATTACGTTTCTTGCAGCCCATGCTCTGTGTAAGCGCAGTAAATCCTCTTCTATTTTCCAAAGTGCCAGCTTTACTTCATGTCATGGGCATTCGCAAGAAAATAGCAGCTATGCTTCCGTGCATCCGGTGTCCATTCCGCAGGTCTATTCAGAAGGGTCTTGGATTTCGCAGGCATCTTCTTGAAAGCAATGATTTTTTTGCACTTCGTGACCTCGTTGATCTCTCAAAAGGCGCATTTGCAGGTGAAGCAACAATTCTAGTACACATGTTTCTATATTCGATGACATAACAGCATTTACTCCAGTGGCAAATTATTGCTAAAAATTCTATGCAACTAATACAGACCTTTCCGATAGGCATGCCTGTCATCAATATCTCCATAAGTCTCATGTAACAATAGCAAAACATTATTAGTGGCAACAGACCTTACAAGAAGCATTTAGAACTTCCTGTTTATCGAGCATTTTTTTGGGTTTTCTGCTTAATTTGCTTTACTACAACACATGTTCAAATTGGACAAAATGATTGTCCTCTGACATTGTCTCTCGTAAAGCTTAAGTTGGAGCATCAACCGTGTAAACAATTAAGCCTCAGTTTAGGGCGGCATTCGTAGTTTTAATCCTTGAAAACTATGGCATGTCCCCTAACGGCTTGAAAGACAGATTACTGAGAGATAGACTTTCAGTTAGTCTGTTCCCTGCTGCAGGAATTGAATTTAAAATAAATGCAACATGGAGAAGATGTCATATGATTTAGGAATTGTAGAAAGCCTAGTTGCAATATTATCTATGTGCAAATTTTAGCTAAGGTTGGTAAATAGAAGGAAAAAAAATGCCAGGGCACTCTAAACTTTGGTTTATTACATGTAGCTGCATAAACTTTAAAATGTTAAAAATAAGAAAAATACTACGTGAGCTTCTAATATGTTCCAATCAGCCACCGACTTCAAATTTTACTAATTTTTCTTTATAGTTTGCAGTTATATAAAGTTCGAATAACCCCTAATTTCATCTTGGCATTCAAAGGAAGGGTGGACATGAACTTTTAAGGATCAACTGACTATCATGAGCTATAATTAGTTAGCAAATTTCACAGAAATTGGGGCGAGGTGTTTAACTGAAACAATGTTGAAAGTTCATGATTTTTTTGTTTCTTTTTTAACCTTTTAAAGTTTTGGTGGCCAAGAATAATCAAGCCAAAGTTTCTGGCATATTTTTCCCTACATAAAACTTTAAAATTCGAGGTTGCATTTGTTTTATCAATCATTAGAGTAACAGAACAAAAGGTTTAATAACAAGGAGACGAATATAAGACACAACTGAACGAAACATCGAAAGAAGGCAGCTGAGATTTAATTGTAGAACTTACAGTCAATAAACACTTAAACAACCTTGTACATCACTATCATAGGCCAAATTCATTTCCTGGCAGTCAGTATTTTTATCCTGAAGTTCATTCATCTAAACATACGGCCCATTTGGCATCCAGGATTGGATTGGATATGATAAGATGAGATAGTGATGTTGGGAGAGAGTTTAGCTACTTGGAAGAAGTGGGGTGGTTTTTTTTTTGGGGGGGGGGAGGGTTTGGCATTATCGATTCCAAGCAAGTCAATTAGGATGGGATCATTAAATCCCACCTGCGAATTGGGATTGAATGAGACTAGATTCAAGAAATCCCTTTCCTCCGCCTTCTCATCTTAAGCCTTGATGCCTCCAAATTATATCCTCCCTCGGCCTCAAAATAGCTTACTCATCTTGTTCTAGCCAATTCAATTGTAGGTACCAAATGGGGCTTTGAAATACAAGATAGCCGTCAAAAGTGATTAAGGATTAGCTATTGCCTGTATCACTTGGGCCTCCATATAGAGGCAAGTCAGGCATATAGAGTCTCTTCAAGTGCCTTTGAAAATGTCTTTTCTCAAACTGATTTAGGCCTAGTTTGGCAATCTTTGGTGTAAAAGTCTGGTTGAACCATTCATTCATAATAATCTTATATGCATACATTGGTCTTGTGTCTAGTGGGATCTTGCATTGATTGATAGACCTTTGTATGGTTGGACCAAGCAAATTGTGCTTTGTGGAATAAGACACCTTCGTTAGTTTCTTTCACTCCATGTGTGTTCTGCAGCTTCTGCTAAATGCACTCTCCATGTATTTTTCCATCTATGATGAATGGAACACAGAAGACAAGAATGCCACACAGGCTGTGAGAAGCGGCAGTAGTCACTACTTTCCAAACTAGTTTCCGTTAGTTTCTTTCACTCCATGCATGTTCTGCAGCTTCTGCTAAATGCACTCTCCATGTATTTTTCCACCTATGATGAATGGAACACAGAAGACAAGAACACCACGCAGGCTGTGAGAAGCGGCAGTAGCCACTACTTTCCAAACTAGGCATAAGGCATCCTTAGACAAATGTAGCTTCTAGGATCCCATTCTGGTGAAAATTAGCATAAATGGTATCGAATTTTTATGTTACACAGGAAGACTCCTTTCTTTCCTTCGGCTTTTGTACTCATCCCAACTCTTTGGCAAGAACTCATGAGCAAATGTATAACATTAAAAGTATCACAGTAGTTCTTTAAATTAACAGTAAAGAACTACTCGTTTTTTTACTAGTTTTTACTGTCCTTCAGCATGTAATAGATTCATAGTTTGCAGTTGTGTTTGAAACTGAGATATAAGTTCTTTCTAAGATTATGTTTATGAGTTGAAATCCATGTACAGACCTTTTCATTTTTGAAAGTGTAAAAGTAATACTCATTAAGCTGTTCTGCCAAGGCTCATACGTGGCTCAGATTGGTATTACGCTCTATTTTGACATGATCGCATGCATAACAAGCCAAGCTTGATAACAAATTTAGGCTTGGTATTAACTTGAAAAAGAGTTTGAACAGTGATAGCAGTGATCAAGTCTGATTCATCTTACATCCCTAATGTAATAGATGTTTGCATCCCTAAAGTCATAAATGTTTATTCAATTATAATGTATCGAGAAGTTTCATGCTTATTGGTTTACAATCTCTGATGTTTAATATAGTTTTAATCTTCTTCAAATGCCAGCTCTCCCCGTCATGATGGAAACAATTTCAAATAGGATATTTGAACACATCACTCAACAGTGCCTTGAGTGCTATGATGCTGGTGTTCCTTGTAATGCTCGACAAGCCTGTAATGATCCCTCATCCCTCATATTCCCCTTTCAGGTCAGCCTCTTCACATGATAGTTATATCTACTACGTATCCTTGCAATTTCTATGTATGACGGTTGAACTTTATCTTCATTATCAGGAGGCTGAAGCTGCAAAATGCGGTTCATGCGGATCCATTTTCCATAAGCCTTGCTATGAAAAACTAAGAGGCTGCCCTTGTGTCAAGTCTACCCCAATAATAAACAGGAGAATGGGTCCCACAGTGGAGGTCAACCACGGGGCTAGCATAAAGTCCGACAGAGGGTCGGATGAGCCAATCCACCCACCTCCTTCAAGTTCAACGTCAGGATTTTTCTCTGGTATATTTTCTAAGGTGAGGCAGATGAAGTATGGAAATGCGGAAAATGCACCCACTGTAATTCTCATGGGTTCTTTGCCAAGCACTTCCATGTAAAGTGTAAAATTCTGTCATAGTATTATTTTTTCTACTTGATGGGATAAAAAGGTAAATCTGATCTTTGCAAATATGGTGTCATTTTGCTATGCCAGATACTGCAATTTTGATGGTTAATCTTCGGTTATTCTTTTGTGTAGATTTACTGAGCAACAATACGAGCTGTAACTTAGATACTGTAGCCAGTTTGGGTTTTGTGTACAATGCAAAAGTGTGAGGAGGCTTCTTTGGGCTATACTGTTACACTTATCGAATCTGAATTTGTATTTATTTTAGGCCGAAGCCGGCCTATAATGGGAGCCATAATCCCTGTCTTGGTTCTTTCACAACTTATGGTGACAGGTACGCATGCTACTTTCTAGGTTTTATGAGGCAAATTTGCGTACAAGTATACAATGAGTAAGGAGGGGCCAAATGGACGCACTTTTAACCGGATGTTGTCTTACTATCAATGTAAATGGGTCGCGCCTGCAATTGATGTCAAAATACATGTTATCGTATAAACACCATGAGAGTCAGGTGTGTTCATCTACAAGGATGGGTATGTTTAGCGATTGAGTTCTCTTCAATGCATCAAATTTTCCTCTAGCTTGATTCGGGCTTTATTATGAGGTCGAGTGATGGAGACGTTTGTGAGTAGCTTGTTCTCGTGTTCAGATTGCATAATCCTGAAATGTGACTTCTTAATGTAGTTTCTCATTGTTGCAATATACATAAGAAGTACGATGTGTATGATTTTGTAATTGCAATTTGTTTGAACATTTAATTTGTAAATTTAATTTGAAGTATAGTTCAAAGTTGGCTTGAGTTTTGTTGTTTATTACAAGTTGCAACTTACACTTACAAACAGAAGAAGTTCAAATTAGGAGTAATGAGCTTTCTCGAGTTTAGCTTTGTCATGTTTGTTATGTTGCTCATTTGCTTTAATGCAGGATTATTGGGCAGGAATAGTGAGAACTATGGAGTAGTATTCTTTGTTTTTTTTTTTCCCTTGCTTTTGGGAAGAGTGTTTACTCGTTAAAATCACCTGAATCGAGTTCGGATAAAATGGCGGGTATCTGTAACCATTGACATCTCTACTCATAGGTTGTGATTGACATCTCTACTCATGTTCGTCAATCACAACGCCAGGAAATTTTTGCATGATTTTGCACCAAAAGTCGAATGATTAGCAATATTAATGCATAGCAAATACAATGATAAAATTTGACGCAATTTAATTTTAACATGTGAAAAGATCTTATTGATATATCTTGATTCCTGGTAGCTTAATTTTTACTTTGGTTTTTTTGGCATCTCAATTGAGCAGCTAGTGAAAGTATGATCAGAAATTCAGATCCCATGGTAGTTACAAGACCTTGCTTGCTGCTTCCTACTTTTCATGGTTCTTGACACCCTCTCTTGATCAGGTTCATCTGCAGAAACAAGTGTGTTGTATATCATTCATTGTTGCTTGTTCTCTAATCTCACTTCAAATGATAATATTAATGTCGAAAAATTACGTTTCCAAGAAACCAATTAGGTTATTTCTGGGAGCTACAATCATGGAAGATGGCCAAGACCTGATAATTAAGTTGACAAACCTGCAACTTATTGCAATGTTACCTTGGAAGTATGCAGTGAAGAAGCCTCTGTTCTCTTTCAACAGCTCTTTCCACACTGCAAAGCACCATCCATACATGTATGTCTAGTTAATTATGTTCAAATGATGACAAACTTGCTGATCCATGTTTATAAAAAAGGAAATTCTTTTGGTAGTAGAGGTACTATATATATATATATATATATTGGTTCATTGATGTGCTGGTCTATACTGTACAAACTAATTTGTGGATGACACAACAGCATGTCAACATATCAGCAGTCTATATATAAAGCGTTATAGACTTATGGGGTACTGTAATAGCACTCCTCTGTGCGCATGAGAGAGAGAGAGAGAGAGAGAGAGAGAGAGAGAGACCTGTTAGGGTGACGAGGGGCCGAATATTGGCGCGCTTAGCGAGGGCCCTGACGCAATCCTCGCGAGTCATGTGGAGGAGGAGACACCTCTCTATTAGATGCTGGACCTGCATGTATGATGCATTAAGTAACATATACTAATTAATCCATGCTCTCAAAGTTGTGTGTAGTAGTAGTTAGCAAGCACACTATCAAGCAGACTAATGCATGCATGCATGAGGATCAGGGGAGAGGCAAAAGGAGACTTTTATAATCATCTTATATATATATATACATATGGGAGAGGTTATGTATGTAGTAGTGTTTTGTACCATCCTGATGTAGCTTTGTGGGTGACAATGCAAGCAAGGAAAATGGTGGTCATGTTGGTGAGCACCATACATTTCTCTTCTTGTTTTTCCTCCTCAATTTCCTTTATGCAGAAATGGACTTGCCCAACCAAGAGCAGTATAGAACAAAAGATGAGAGAAAAAGTGTACTATACTTTAGTAGTCTAGCTAGTAGAGAGAATAGATACTTTGGGGCCCTTGTATAGCAGTATAGGAGAGGGGGAGAGAGAGAGAGAGAGTAGGAGTGTTATCAACAAATATCTAGAGTGTAAGGCCAAAAGTGCACGAATATCTGGAGATATCTTTATCTTTTCAGATATCTGAGGGGGTGGATGTACTCGCCTCATCCTGTTACAATGAAAGCGCCAGATTGTTGCCTGGACTCGGGCCGCCACGTCTGCCATGAACCGCCCAATTGTTTGCCCTTGGTCGTGTAATCATTACCATCCAGTAAATTTTGTCCGAAATTTAAATTTTTTGTTTTGAAAAAAAGATAACATGCTACTCATTTTATTCATTCATATTAAATGAATTAGATTACAACAACAAGGTAACAGAGCCGCAAAGCACAATGGAGGGAAAAAAAAAGAGTAATTAAAAAAGAAGTACCTACCTGAAAGGGAATGATCCATCTCACTCTTAAAAGATCAAAACCTTACATCACTTAACAATATTTCTTTCATGACTCTCTAAGGTTCGAAATATTTTTGAAAATTCTCCAGAACTTACATTTTTCACTTTGGAAGATTCTATTCGTCTACTCATCATCATTTCTTTTAATTCCCACTATTGTTGAAATATTATATATTCATATTAAGGGAGAAGTAATCAAAAGTGAGATATATGGTAAGATTATATGGAATTTTTATGCAATAATTTTTCAATACCACCTTGACTTGAACCAAACTCATTTTAAAGTTTTTGATCGTAGATTATTTTCAAATTTGGAGACATTTAAGTATGGGGTTTACTTGTGTTTCAAATATCTTAAGATTTGAGTTATTTGAATTTTAGCCAATTTGGTGCTCTACATATTTAGATCATATTTGGATACATAAATATCTTATCTGGTATACCTTCTTGATTTACTTTAAAAAATTAAACATTTGGTAAATAAGGAGTGCGATCAAATATTTGAAATGAAATATCATATTCGGCATTTAAGTTATTTTTTCATAATAAGATAAAACACATTATAGATGAATTATGTTATCCTATTAAATTATGGATAATAAAACTTTTGAAGCAACATAAATCAAACTCCTTAGTTAGAATCATACTAGAAAAATCTCATATGCCCTATTTGGATGTTTGAATAAAATATCCTTTGATAACTTATTCCCTGTAATAATTTTCTAGTGTGATAGTATGTAAAGAGTTTAATTTTTGTTCCTCCTACGAGATAATTTATCTTGTTGAAAAATAATCTGAAGACCAAATATAATATCCAATTATAAACATATTTGATTGCACTCCTAATTAATCAAACGTAAAAATTTCTTGAATAAATTAAAAGAATATATCAAATAAGATATACATGCACGCAAATAGGGCCGAAGTAAATCAAAAGGATATACTGAACAAAATATTCAAGCATCCAAACAAGACCTTAGGTATCACATTATATTGCGAACCGAATAGATTTTTCTAATTGAATACTTCATTCTCAGATAGGATTCAAGCACACAGAGTAAGGTTTGGTGTACATGGTAGCACAAAAACAAAGCTACAATTTTTCTGCATATACATGGATCAGGTGCATCTGATCGAATTTTACATTGATCGGATAATGTAATAGAAACATCAAGCAAAAGTTCAATATGCGGTACTCGTATGCACGCTTTAAAATACTCCGCAGTGATGCTTCCTTTACCCCTTGGGACAGGTCCTCACAGATATTTCCTCGCAAGAGCCCTAACCTTGGTATCAAAATGAGAGGATGTGATGCGCGAGCCAGGTAGGTATAGAGGATTCAGGAGAATCTGCACAACAAAAATGATATAATCATAATTATAGAAATTGGAAGGCAAACCATAATCTACAAAAGCAACCTGAGACTAGAGGAGGACCAACCCCGATTTTGACTGATAAATTTGTTTCAACTAGGACTTTTCATGGCGAAAACGATCTTAAATGCATCACTAAACGTGGCCTCGCATTATACAGGGAAGAGAGTCGAATTCCAACAGAATCTTTAAAGAGCAGGATTTTGCATATTTCTCCTGGAGTTGTTGCTGTTCTTTGAAGTAACAACAAAACCAAAGGAGACAAAGATAGCATAAAACCCACACTAAAAAAGGACAACCTTCACTCTCTGATATGCAGGAGATCCTATATGGACTTTCTTGTGTGAGACCCAATTCATATTGATCATAGTTCTTGGAAGGTTCCGAAGTTTAGTTTTCAAGCCCGAGACACTTTGAAAATTTGAAAGAGACCATACAATATGCAGGTCTCAGTTAGAAGAGTGAAGGTTTATAGCAAGACTTCAGCCAGATTGGAACAATTATCATAGTTACACCAATTAGTTCACTATCTCGAAGGCATAATTTCAAAATCCGAGTCCAACAGAACTGACGCGAGCCTGCTCAAAAGTGGAGAACCTGAGCCTGGTGGAAAAGTCAAACTGGAGCTGACTCGAGTAAATTGATCATAACATTTCTATTCCCAGAAAACTAGCAGGCATTAGCTTATCTACTCTATTGCAACAAAACATCAAATAAGGGTAACTAAAACAAGGAAACAATCTAGAATCTGAACAGCAAATTTTACGTAAATGGTAAGAAAAATGCCGCAAGTATGATCAATAACACTCAGGTAAATAATAATTTCTCAATGAATGCAGAATGAACAAGGAATTACACTAAAAGAAACCTCTTGCTGCTTCATGAACGACCAGGACTACTATTACCTTTATGTAAAGTTCATGAACCTCTTGAAAAAAGCTTTTTATCCCATCCTCATTACGTGAATCATGGAGTAGCATCAATCTAGTATGTATGATATTGCTGGTTAAAGAAAACAAAAGATTGGACATAAAAGAAAAGGTAACAGGAAGCTCAACATCATAATTATATGAACAACATTAAATATTTTATCAAATAAACATAAGCTTATGAAACAAAAAAAAAACTCCTAATACCCAAAAAAACGAAAAAAAAAATTTGACTGTAAAAAGATATAGCAAAAAGCAACCAAAGATACATCGCATGAAAATTAATATCTGTTCAACAAGACAAACTCGATTATGGAAATTTTGGTATAGCTTGAAGAATTTGCATCACATTCCTCTGCTATCCATGATCTAATGTTCAATGGAATTTTGGATGAATGCATCATAACTAATACATTTCGACAAGTTAGGCATAATATTCACGAAAATATCCAATCTGTAGTAGCAAAGAACTATTGTAAGGATATGACCTGCAGTAACATACACAGATACCACTAGATCATTGAATCTGTCCACGCCCTTTAAAAACCTGAATAAATACACAATGGTCAGCAAACCTGGACATACGCGCAAAGAAAATAAAATACTAAAATAAACTGAAATATCAGGACTTCATTGTTTACATGTGCTATTGGCCTTTTGGAACAAATTAATTTCACAGCTAAAGACTCTCAAATCGATAAACTCACATGGCACTTGTAGTCCATGCAAGGTCCTGGACAATATCTAATGCGGCGTGCAAAACAAACTGGTGCTGGTAAGCTATTTCTTCTTTCTGTCGCATACAAACCGCCAAAGAGACAACAAGATTAGATGGTATTGAAATTTAAGGTTAGAAAACATTTTGCAATATGATGATACGAGAGCAAATATCTATTTGATCAAGCTTATGCAGAGGCAACCCATAAGCATTTTATGTTGTTAACATATTACTGAATATTTTTCTACTCAAAAAAACATATTAATGAATATTGATTTGTGTTTCATAAAACATGCATGTGCACCTACAATTTTTTACTTTACATGATATAACATCTATTAACGACATTAGCATCTTAAGAGTTATGCTGTGCATTTAAGTAACAAACTTTCTTGCGTGAGAAAGAACACAAAAAAGGGAAAAAAAATTGCAGATGAATTGAAACCATGCCTTTGGAGCAGATCCCACTTCGGCTTCATATATAGGAATATCATTTCTACTAACAATTACAAAGCATGCCGTACTTGTCATGTCCTTCTTTGATCAACAAAAGTTTTCGCAGCCTGACAAATTCAAAACTGGACAAACAACAAGACAGATTAGAAGGCATTAAAAGAATAAGAAATCTCAGAAAATGTGACAGATGCACAAATACTAACAAACTTAACTCTGTTGTGGTGTTCAAGAAAGAAGACACGAGCAATTATCCAAAGAAAAGAATAACCTAGCAAAGAAGTCTACCACGACTGAGCAAAAACAACACGATCAGCATCAAAGTGTTAAGTGCCTCAGCACACAGGTGTTCCGACCACTGTTTGGCCGGTCTTTGAGGACCATGTGCGGTGGCCTCATATGTGATAGTATGCATTGCCATGAGGCACATGCTCACTATGCTGAGGGTAACAGCAATCTTGATCACCATAAAGAACCACTAAGATGTTTTCAAATCATACACGACATCTATTATAGTCTTGAAAATGCAGTTTAGCCATTGTTATTTATATAGAGAGCAATCTAGCTCTTTTAGCTTCAAGAACAATAAACTTAGCAGTTATCCTATGATATGCTTATAGATGATGAATGTTTAGACGGATTGCCTTTTAAACTTACTGATTTTTGACTTTTTCAGAAGAACCAATTTAGCCACGAACGTATAATAGACAATATAGGCCTTTAATATGCACCAATAATACTTCTTTGTCTAAAAAGTTCATAATGTACGATAGTATGGTGCAACAAATTCATATGAAATATGAATAATAACTAAATACAAATCGGGATGATTGTGGCAGGCTGAAAAGATGCAATAAAAGCCCTTTTTCATTTCATCTTTCTACACAGGCATAATTACGATAATGAAAGGAGAAAAGATATTGTTTGGCATGCTGGGAAAAATGGTGGTAGGATTATGAGGCATCAAGTACTAGGCTGCATAGCAGCATAATCATGACAGACAAAGGATAGAACATAAATTGATAATAACGGAAAACAAGGGGGAAAAAAAGAGTAAGATAGTAGAAAGGAGAAAGGGAGATAGGAAACTGAGGTCAACAATACAGATAAAAGATAGGGAAGGTAGCAAAAGTCATTACATAGAGAAGGTAGCAAAGGTCAATGGCTCATCTCTCGCCATGAATAACTGTGACAAGACTCTTTTCACAAAGAGATAACTTATGTAAACTTTCAGAATATAAATCAAACCTTATGGTATCAGATTTGATGAAATATTAAATCATAGAAAAATCCAAACAGGTTCATAGTATGTCCATATATAATCACATCAAACTTGAATAGAATCATATAATATCTTACTAAGATCATCTCAGATTAAATCATATAAATTTAGGCTAAATTCTATTTCGTTAAATTTTCTTACTCATATTTGACTAAATAACACAAAAACGTTAGGAAAAGTTATGTGAAATTTCTAAAACTTTGAAAAGAAAGGCTCGGCTGAAACGAAGAAAAAAAGGACTCAGAACTAAACTAGACGTGAATAAACCTTTCAGACATGCTATTCAATGCCTGAGAGGTACAACCTCATACTACGAATCGAGTGTTTGACACATAATATTATTTAGAAGGCCTTCCACAATTATTATTTGGAGAACTTAATTGGACCCTTGAACCACAGTATTTATGGCATATATACAAAGTTGATAAAAAAATAATTACTGTATTTAAGTCAGTGTCCAAGAGTACCACAGGGACAGATAAATTACTTTTAATACCATCAAATGACATCCGCACTTTCTGAAACATCAAAACCTAAATAATTTGGAGCTCTGGAAAGTTCAAATGCATGTAGCATGGAAAAATACATGTAGTTAGCTATTAATTTGTGAGTAAATATATCATCATCATTGTCTAGGCTTTCTACCAATACACGGGGATTGGGCCAGCACAGAATTAAAATTATTCTTAAGGAATTTGAGAATTTTTATGATGGATTGTCCAACAGATGCCAGCTCTCTTGAGAATAGAGTCAGTTTTGAAAAATGTAACCATGGCAAAAACCAAGCAAGTCGTTATTGCCACGAAAACTACATGCAAGTTAGTTAACTTAGAACTATTTATGAGTAGAATTAGAATTCAATATAAGAAAGATTGACATTAAGACCTATATTAGCATCACTGATGCTGATTGTTTTTTAAATATAAATTTGTAAAATTCTCTATTTAGGGTTTAACCTCTATTCCAAGCAAAGATAAGATATTCAGGGCCTAGGTTTTAAGTGTCCATCGGCACGTGCTATGTCCACCATGCCATAATATGCCAACAAAATATTAGCATTATACAACCCCCGTACCCAGGGCACGGCATAAAACCCCACGTTCTTTAAAATTAGCCAATAGTAACATCAATGAAGTACAAAATATCTGATAAAGATATATAATAAGCAATTAAATTGGTGCTAAAGAAAAAAAATATATTTTATGCCACCGTGCATAGACAAGTAGGTATTTTTTCTGGCCGGCACACATCAGCACGGCACTGCATGACTCGGCACAAACCGTGCCGTATCTTGCCAACAAGTTTTCGGCACGATCTCGTGCCACGGCACTTAATACTTGCTTAGGGCCTGCTCTGGACGCATGAACATCTTGTTCAACATATTTTCCTTGCTATTTCAAGAGATATGTGCCGATTCGGGTTGAGGAAGAGGGCAAAATAATGTGTCCACACTTTCACACTATATACGGTCTCCCTATCATTTTTTCTCGGTATATGGCAAACACCTTGTTGATTCGCCTAAAAAATCACGATCCCAAGGACCTTACAATGAACTAAATTCAAATGCCAAGGTTGCGAATATATCAGAAAATTGTTTTGTGACACACAAGTTGAAAAAAATACCTGATCTGATATATCAAAGTGGGAGGAGGACACCATTCTTTGTCCCCCCACCAAAAAATAAAACAAAAAAAATGCACCTTTTCTTCTTTTTTTGTTTTGCTCCAAATGGAAGGTCAATGGTGATCGTGCATGATAATTGTTTGCAAATGAGTCCTTCAAAATCGCATCTTAAACAAGGGGATGGAAAAGCACGCAGGTTGTGATCTGCATATCTCGAATCCCAAATGCACGGAAATCATTTGAAGCAATTTTCTTTTGTTTTTATTTCATCGTCCGGATCTAATTTATGGGCATCAACTTGTGATCTCAAAGATGATGCAAACCCTTTAAAAAAAAAATTTAAAAAAAAAAAAGCAAGAAAGGAATGGAATTTCACGGAGTGGATCGGAGACGTACCGGATTATGCGATCGATTGCTACAACCTAAACCTAATCTCTCTCGTTGTGTGTAAGAGGAGGAGGAAGAGAGAGAGAGAGAGAGAAAGAGAGCGAAAGAGAGACCGGGGAAGAGAGAGAAAGAGAGAGAGAGAGAGAGAGAAAGAGAGAGCGGGGAAGAGAGAGAAAGAGGGCTTGGCTTAGATAGCAGAGTGGCTCAGAGGAAATGTCCTTTGTAAAGACACATGGACCTGGTCCACCACGTCATCAATGGACCGGGCAGCCACTAACCATTCCATTGCACACTTATTAAATACAAATACTAACAATTAGTTAGTATATGTGATTTATTGAAATTTCAATGTGCTGATTAGGATTATAATATGGGATATAAAAATAACAGTAAATAAGTAAAAAACAGTAAATAATTCACTGCTTTTATAAAAAATTAGGAAGGCGGTGAATCGTTCACCATTTTTATAAAGATGATGAATGACTCATCATCTTTAAAAGAAAATTTCAACGTGGCTCCATCATGGTAAAAGAAGGGATAGTTTGCTAAAAAAAATTTCATAGGATTATTTACCGAATTAGAAAATTTTATAGAGTTATTTTGAAAAAAAGTCTCCTTTAAATACTAACTAATTGTTTGTGAATTAGTTATATATATAAAATATTTTTTTGGGAAGAACTGTATTGAATTTTTTTTTTTTACGGAAAAATATGATTTAAAAAAAATTATGCAAAAACAAACCAAACTGTTTTAAAGCAAAGTGAAAGATAAACCATCTCTGTCTTTGATTTACTTTGCTCACTAACTCTCTCTGTCTCTTTCCAAAAAATGGGGTGCTTTTTGTAAATAAAAATTTTCGAAGTAATATTTTTTTTTTAGGTCCAGAGTAATATAATTTTGAGGAACTACAATGCTGTTGAATAAAAATTCTGAAATAAATTCTAGAGTTCCCAAACAGGCTCTTAATTTTAAACATTAGCTGAAAAAGTCTTCTTTGTAATAGTTACAATGCATAATATTAGAAAGTAAGAACTTAATTAAAATGATGTGGTTGAACAAAATTTATCTTTACTGTTGTTACTTCTATATGGAATAAGTGTGACAGGCGAAATTTTTCTCCATAAATTAGTAAGCTCAATTTTTTTTAGAGAAATGTAATTCTAAATTTAAAAACTATCTGTAATTTTCTCTGCCGTGACGGACAAAGGATGGTGAATCTTATATTATATGAAATATTTTGGTCATTTTCAGTTTTTTTTCTGGTGTTTATTTATTCACAATCTTCCAACAAAAGAAAAAGATTTTTTTTTATTGGCCAATATTTCACAAATAAAAGGTGATTTTGGTTTCACTAGAGTCTTTTAAAAAATGATATTTGGCGTATTTGTTTCATCGGGGTCGGAAGAGTACTGACCATATGTTCGATGTCAACTTCACCCTGATACTGATAGGGAACAAAGTCGCACTTCTCCGCCATACACGAAGTAGGGGCCGATGCTGCGCAACCAGGCCATATGTTCAATGTCAACTTCACCCTGATAGGAAACAAAGTCGCGCTTTCCCGTCATACACGAAGTAGGGGCCGATGCTCACAGCATACGCTTCCAACCGCTCACTGCATTTGATCTCCGAGTTCGACGATCGCCTTCGAACATCCGCACCAACGATTCAACAAGGTGAAGGACTTCTGCGCCAGCGATCTGGTAAAACAAACACACCCTTATCTGAACAAGGGCAAAGCACGGAGATAGAAGGGTGGAGGACTTTGCTCTCACTCCGGTGGCCAGAAAGGAATTGGAGCCTTCACAAAGTGGCAGGTTCAGATCTAGGCCATAACTGAGACTCTGACCAGTTGCTCGACGCTAACAACGGCGAAACAAGTATCCGAAAACACATAGCTCATTGAACAGTGCGGCGCAATGAAGCTTAGTTTGAGGAGTGTCCATAGCTCATTGAACTTTTTCCCCTCTTTTAACTCTTTCGGCAACGACTGTAACTTCTTTTGCTCATCGCAAGATTTGGCGACTGCATAATAGCAATTATGCAAACAAACAACTATGTCAGTGATAATCCTGCAATGCATCTGGGTAATCTGTGTGTCATAAACGAACTGAATTGATCTCTCCCTACGTCAAAAATAAAGCAATAACAAGGAGAAGTTCTTTCCTGTTTTCATGAGCTTAACCATAGCGAAGTGATCCATTTGTACAGAAACAAAATGAAGAATTGGAGATGAATTTAAGAAGGCTGAAAAGAAAAGAATGTTAATACAGTAAATGATGCAGTAAACAAGAAATGTACTTCCCTAAAAGTAAAAATACATGTTCTCTAGGTAGGCTTCTTTGACCGAAGGCAGATCATGGAGCAACTATCACAAGAAAGTCCAAACTAACATAACTACCTCGACAGAGCTTTTCATTTGCAAGATAAGCTAAGCTCCCTGTTCAAGCAAGTGTTTCGATTAGCGAACACCGAGTTTTGGACAACCCGTAGCAAGAGGCAAATCCAAATTCTCAACCGTCCTAAAGGTCCTCGGCACCATCTTATCGACGTATAATGTGCCGTCCAGGTGATCGCATTCGTGCTGCAAGATCCGTGCCTGCCAACCACTTGCTTCAATCTTGATCGGACGCCCGTCGCGGCTCAGACCCGAGACTTCAACCTCGAGGTGCCGTTCCACTACTGCTCGAAACCCATCGACACTGAGAGAGCAAAAGGATTGATAAGAGCATCTGTTTCATGCAATCTCCGCCATCTTTTGAAAAGCAAAAAATTTAGCTACAAATAGAACATCCATATTGAGAGAGCTAAAGTTCACGCTGACATAGTTTTACATGATAATGCCACAGAGCTTCGACCAAAGAATATTGTGATAGATATGCACTGAGATACCTTAGAGCTCTGGTTGATACCTCAAAGCTCTTTTATAAGGCTATGATTGATACGCTATCAGGCAATGTCCTTGTGCAATTTTGCTGATAAAGCACAAGTTATCAGTACAATTTACCAATGAAAGACCAAATAGAACATCCTTTAAAATATATACTTAAGAAGATGCATGTAATGCGGTAGGAGCGTATTACGCGATAGCCTTTGGAAGAACCTTAAAGGCAAAAAATTTCTGTGATGCTACTAAAAATGGCTTGGAATGGCTACATTTGCCGTATCTGGAGGGAGAGGATTAGCAGAAATTTTTTGGGAAGCTCCAAGTAAGCAAATGCATACTTGCAAAAGTTTGATAATATTCGATTGAAGTTCCACGATGCTAACGTTATAAAGAAGTCACTCAATCATTCCCTATGCAGGAATTGGCAGACACAAAGTCGTAATTGATACACCATTCTAGTTGTATTCAATTTTTTGGTTCATTTTGTGCTTCTGTAGCCTGTAATCAGCTTTGCACAAACAGTTTCTCTTCTAGCAGCTTACACTTGGATTTAATGAAACTCTCATCGATACTAGTCTTTTGTTTCTATGCCAAAAGCAAGAATAAGGTATGGTTTATTGATTTTCAACTCTATAGCTTGATTAGAACCTAACTAAGATCATCAAGGTTTTCTGCCGTAGATCTAAAATAGTAATAGAAATACGTGAAGAAGGATTAAATAAAAAAAATATATATATATGAATTGTTTTCGTCATCCAGCATGACCGTAAGCAATCCAATCTTTAGAGAATATAAGTCATTTTACCTCAAACATCCCTCAAAGAACAGTGCAGTCTTGTTACTTCTCTTTTGAAGCTTCGGGTTCAGAATGACCTGTCTCAGAGAAACTGAAAAAAATGACAGATATATTCAAGAAAAAAATTAATAACTGAAAAGCACGAAAGAACAACCACATATCGCTTACTTTTCTTTGGTGCTTACCAAAAGATCAAAGGGGCGTCGATCTTGTGCTCCAATTTCCTTCTTAGGAGCATAACTAATGTATTCCTTAGTGTCTTCCAGAACAATAATCTGATATGTAAAAAGCATGAAGTCTTAGAAAGCGTGGTGAAACCAAAAAGTTTATCTTATGGTGATGGTCAGATTTTGACTAGCAGGTTGAGTAAGTGATACTTTCTCTTAACACCAATAAAATGCTAAGGAGCAAAGAAGTAACAGAGAAATGGCAGGTTCTCCATTTCTGAATATATATTAAGCTACACTTTTTTTAATTATTGTAACAGCAGTTTAATTGGTGATTTCAAACTTGCCGTATAGCCTCTAATTCCTCAGGCTTTTTATCTTGGCTCTTCATGCTCTAACTGGAAATTATTCGCCCCTATGAGTAAATGAGTTCCAGTTGGCGAGTCTTGTTTTTCATGGTAAAAATGATCTAGCTATTGATCTGTCACAACCTAATTGTGCCACAGCTAAATAACTGTTTGTCTCCAAAAGCTTAAATCGCTGGACATTGGTGTTTCAATATTTCGTATTCAATATTCCTCCCCGTGTCCGGCCTCGAAGTCAACAACCCGGAATCTCGTACGCTTTCTTTGGTTTGGGAATAAAACGGGAATAATGAAAGTTAATTCCGGTTATTCCGCCAAATGGGATATTTTTTTTGACCAGAATAAAATATCCCAGTCAAACCTAGCTGTTTTTGGTCATTCCGGAATAACTTGGAATAATCTATTCGACCCTTTTAGTGGAATAACACTATTACAAGATTAATTTCAAACTTTATTTATATTATAAATTAAATTAAAGTAAATTATTCTGACATGATATATTACATATTATAATAAAAGTTCGGCTACTATACCAAGCTCTCGGTACTCTCGAGTTTTCTGCTGTTATATCTACCTTTGATCATTTCCACCCGTTATATTATACTATTCAACCAACCACCCAGTCAACCCAACGAGACCACTATCATCCTAACCGCACATCCTTTTATCCAATGGCCGAAAACTCGATAGCACCAAACGCTTGGTACTATCGATAATATATTAAGATAATAACATAATTCATTATAATAAATTATTTTTATTATAAAATTATTAATTGTACTATATTTAATACATATTATTTATACTTAAATATTAATAATAAAATGTACTTAAATATTATAATAAATTATTTTTATTAAATCATATTTTATATCAAATTCAACCATCACTTTTTCTCGTTACCCCCTGCTATTGTACAAAAAATTAAGCAACCACAATTTAAATTATTTTTAAGTACTGCCGCATTACAAACCAAACATAATTTTACTTTTATCCATAACTATTCCGAAACAATAAACTATTTTAAGGATATATAAATTCAAACAAACAGAGAGGGGGGTGGGGAGCTGAACCTTGAGGGGAATGCCGATCTGGGGAGCGGCGAGGCCGACGCCGGGGGCGTTCCTCATGACGGCGATCATGTCGTCGATGATCCTCTCCAGCTTCTCCGACCCGATGTCGGCGGCGGCGACCTCCTGGGCCGGCTCGTGGAGGACGGGGTCGCCCGCCTTCACGATCTCCGGCAACTGGCCGCTCTTCTTCTTCGCCCCGAACCCCATCGAGAACCAGCCGGCGACCGCCGATGACGACGAGGAGCGCTTCCTCGATCGGATAGGCTGCGGGAGGAGGCGAGATTGGGGTCGGGGAAGGCGAAGAAGAGCGCCGTTGGAGGAGGAGGAGGAGGTGGGGGGTCGGAGGAGGTGGAGGAGGCGGCGGCGGTGGCAGAAGCGCTGCATCATCATGCTGCTGCTGCTGCTGCTCTCCATCATCGCCTCTCCTCTTCGCTCCTGCTGCCACTTCTGATCGGATTGGGCGAGGCGAAAGAAAAATTCTAGAACGCACTAGTTATATATTAGCTGTGTAGTGTTCTCAACCAATCAAATAATTTTTTTTTAAAAATTTATCTGTCCTATCATAATTATAAAAAAAATTATTTTTTTTAAAAATAATAATTAATTTGTTATTAATAATATGATATAAGTATGGCCCCGTAGACTTCCTCCCTTAACAGTACGTGGAGAGCAAAAAGTCTACGCTATAACAATTACATCGCATTATTTATATTCAGTCGATCATATTTTATTTAAAAAAAAATTATAAAAAAATTATTTTTTAAAATTATTATGATAAAATTGATGAATTCTAAAATAACAATTTAATTAATTGGATGATAATGATAAAATGGATGTATTCTAAAATAGCAATTTAATTGACCAGATGGCCTAACATGGCCTTATATGACCGACATATTTTAGATTTTTTTTTTCCTGCTATATAGATACCCTCAACTATTTATATTTTACGAATTTTATATTGATATATTTCATAAGTTACATTACAGTTTTGAAAAGTTTAGATTGTTACTAATTTCAACTCGTTCTAAATCTTTTTCTACTATATAATCTCTTCCGGATCAATTCAAAGTTTTTCTGACCTCAACTTTTTTTATTGTATTGTTTTGATTTTGCTTAGAAATCTATTTTCAGGTTCCTTGATGATATTTTAAGCGTTAAATGATTATTAACACGCTTAATTTTTTGGTCTGCAGGAGTGTACTCGTGAATTCGAGCAAGCATCGTAGATTCAGCATGTTGAAGATTTTCGTGGATTCAAAATGTGAATGTTTCGTATATTCGAGAAGTGGCATTCGTAAATTCGAGCGTGGGTGTGGACTCCGTGAAGTTCGTGTGATCCAAAGATAATAAAAGAAAGGTTTGCATTCGTAGAGTCGTTAATTACGTTATAAGTTTTATTTTTTTGTGGATTGTTATCGTATCATGTATGTGATCCAATGAATCTTTACTCCTGATTGGAGGTTTTTTTACGCAAATTTCGGTATGCTAATTTTATTTTCGACATTTATTTTTATTGAATCGAATTTGTTAAAATTTTGGCTAATATACTTATTTACTGCTCTAAATATATTAACATAAGTCATTAGATTCTAGAATTTTATAGCTTACAAACTATAACTCAAACATTCCAAATTTTATATATAAATCGTTAATCATCTGTAAAAAGTGGTGAATTGAAAAGATATTTACCGTCTTTTAAATTTTATTAAAGACGGTGAACGATTCATCATTTCTTAATTGTTTTTCCACCGTCGTCTTTTAAATTTTATTAAAGATAGTGAACGATTCGCCAATTTTCAATTATTCTTCTACTCTCATGCTGAGTTAAATGAAATATGACCGCCAAATAAAATTTTAACAGAGTTATCTTGCAAATTATAAATTTTTAAAAATTTATTTGAAAATATTCCTAATATATTTTACACAATTTTTAGAATTATAAATTTACTAAGGTAAATGTTTCATTTAAATTTTAAAATTAAAATACTGTTCACTGAAGAAATTAAAAGATTAAATAGTAAAAAATTATAGAGTTTGAAAATTTTGGTTAAGTTTTCAATAAATTCTCTACTCTTTACCTCTAAGCTTACAAGACTACTCGTGGAATTATTTTGAATTTTTTGTACTAGAAAGACTAGCCATAGAAGAGAAATTTTTTTGTAACAAGGAGAAATGATGTAAATGTATGAGACAATAAAATTTAAATTTCAAAAATTGAGATTCCATAGTAAAGACTATAAAATAAAATAAAATAATTTATTTATATAATATAATTAAAATACTTACATATTAAAATTTATAAATTTTAAATATATACTTCTGAACAAACTTTTTTTTTTTTTTCCAAATTGTTGATTTTGGATTATTTTATACTTTTAATTTTTCTGATAGATAGATCATGCATCAAATTAGATAGATTTTAATTTTAAAATATGATCTCCATAGAGATTCAAGTAAGGATTTAAGTGTCGTGGCACGGGATCGTGCCGGAAACTTGCCGGCACGGTACGGTGCGGTGCATGCCGATCCGTGCCGATGCGTGCCGGTCAAAAAAATTATTGTGTGCCGACACATAATAACATGAAATATTTATTTTCTTTAGCAACAAAATATTTTAACTATTTATTATGTCTTTTTATCATATCTTTTGAACTTTATTGAGAAAATTACTTACTAATTTAAAAAATGAAGGATTTTGAGCTGTGCCATCGGTACGGTGTCTGTATCGTGCCGATATCTTGTTGGTACGGTACGGCACGATGGATACAGCCTGTGTCGACGGGCACTTAAAACCTTGGATTCAAGAATACACTGAGATGGTTAAACGGTTCTGATCACTCGATCCATGTTGTGAAACAATCGTTGTATTCTAAAAGCTTAAAAGCTTTTAGAATACAACAAGCTTTTAGAGTACAACAGTTGTTTCACATGATATCAGAGCGGAAGGTGCTGAGTTCGAGTCACGCTAGGCTGCTAGCATATTAATTTACTGCCATTTAATTCAAGCCCACGTTATAGGCCGAATAAAAAATCTCGAGCCCAGACGTGAGGAAACTTTTAAAGTATAATGGTTGTTTCACATAGTATCAGAGCGGAAGGTCTTGAGTTCAAATCACATCAGACTTCTAGCATATTCATTTTCTCTTATTTAATTCAAGCCCACGTTATGAGTCGACTAAAAAGCCTCGAGCCCAGATGTGAGGGGGCCCAGACGTGAGAGGGGTGTTAAATTTTTAGAGTACAACGGTTGTTTTACATGATATCAGATCTTGAGTTCGAGTCACGTCAGACTCTTAGGATATTAATTTTTTCTCATTTAATTTAAGCTCACGTCATGAGCCGACTAAAAAGTCTCAAGTCTAGACGTAAAAAAAAAAATTAAATATAAAAAATATTTAAATTTAAATATCGTTAACAAACGATTCAGAGTACAACGGTTGCTTCACACATGTTAATAATTATAATTATTTTCACTATATTACCACTATCTCGAACCCGGAACCCGGTCGAAGTCGCCTACATTCTTCGGAGGGGCCGTTCCGTCAAAGGGGAAACCAAGCATTCCCCGTTCCCGATCTTCTCCTCCTCTATCTTCTTCTCATCTTCTTTTCGTCTTCGAAGCAAGGTAGGAACCGGGCGATCAAATTCGATCCTTCGAAGCTCGGTTACTAGTTCGTTTCGTCTCGATTCCACAATTCCTAATTATCTCTATCTCGGAACGATCGATCGAGATCGATCGAACTTCTAGGGTTTGAGTTTTGCTTTTCTTTGGGGGGGGCCGCCATGGATGGGAACAAGGACGAGGCGGTGAAGTGCCTCAGGATCGGGAAGGAGGCGCTGCAGTCGGGCGATCGCGCTCGGGCCCTCAAATTCCTCTCGAAAGCGCGCCGCCTCGACCCCTCCCTCCCCGTCGACGCCCTCCTCTCCACCGCCGCGTCCGCGTCCGCGTCCGCCGACGCCGACGCCGACGCCGATCCCTCTCCTCCTCCGCCGCCGCCGCCGCCGCCCGACACCTCCCGACCGACCTCTCCTCCTTCGTCCGGCACAGCTTCCGCCGCGAGGGCTAGGGCTAGGGCTAGGGCTAGGGCTAGGGCTGGGGCTGGGGCTGGGGCTGGGGCTTCGTCTTCGGATGATGCGTCGTCGAGGTCGTACACGGAGGAGCAGGCGGCGATCGTGAGGCAGATCAGGATCCAGAAGGATTACTACCAAATCCTGGGAGTGGAGAAGGGGTGCAGCGTCGAGGACGTGCGCAGGGCCTACCGCAAGCTCTCCCTGAAGGTGCATCCCGACAAGAACCAGGCGCCCGGCGCCGAGGAGGCCTTCAAGGCGGTGTCGAAGGCGTTCCAGTGCCTCAGCGACGACGAGAGCCGCAAGAGGTACGACCCCACGGCTTCAACGGCTTCTACGAGGCCGACTTCGACGCCGACGAGATCTTCCGGAACTTCTTCTTCGGCGGGATGGCGCCGGCCACGGCCACGCCCTTCGGCACGTTCCATTTCCGGACCGGCGGCGGCATGGGCGCCCGCGGGATGCACGGAGGAGGCGCCGCAGGGTCCGCTGCCGCCAGCAATTCGAAGCTCCTCATGCTCATCCAGATCTTGCCTATAATCCTCTTCCTGCTGCTCAACTTCCTCCCTTCCTCCGATCCCCTCTACTCTCTCTCCCGCACTTACTCTCACGAGCACAAGCTCCAGACTCCGCACGGCGTGCCCTACTTTGTCAAGTCGGGGCCCAAGTTCGAGGAGGAATATCCGTACGATAGCCCGAAGCGTGCCGCCCTGGAGCAAGGCATCGAGAGGGAGTACGTCGGAATACTCCGGCAGAATTGCAGGGCCGAGCTGCAGAGGCGGCAGTGGGGTTGGGATGAAGAGATGGTGTACTGCAACAGGCTTCGGAAATTCGAGTCGGCCGCAGCATAACCACAGCTGCTCAAGGTTTTCCGTTATAGCTTAATTATGTATGCCTCTATTCAATTGCAAAAGTGTGGCTCTCCGCTGTTAACTTGTTGAACATTCTGTCGGGCGACATGGTGTTCTGTTAAGATGTTAACGGGCGCTATTAAGTTCAGAAAAGGAAGTAGATGAATCCTACATAGTAGGAGGTTATGAAGTAAAATCGAAAGTTTTGAAAGTTTAGGTGCTCGTTTCAAATGGTGCTAAAGTTCATGTAAATTTTATTACGTTTTACCTCATTTTAAATGGTAGGTGGTAGCTTTTTTATCACAGACTTTTGAGGTCAGTGTTATCCTCTTGTTAACGTATGAATCGATTCTTGATAATATCTACGACTCTGGTTGGAAAAATTGATGAACTCGGTATAGAGTAGTCGAAAATAAGTGGAATATAATGGATATCGCGTTCAATGTTGGTTTTAATTTCTCAGTTTCTTGAGGTCCATGCTGCACAATAACTTGGGAGGAATGTAGAGCTGCATCAAACTTAAACGTGCACTTGCGTTTTGCATCTTGGGTCTTGTCACATCATAATTGGATGCTGGCCACGTATCAAGTCACGGATGTGGAATTGGTCACTAATTCCCTTGATCTTCATCAAATTGTGAATAAGTGTAATTTCATTATATGAACCGAAAAAAAAAGTTAGTATGGAAGAATAGAATAAGGGATAAGGGAGAATGTGTTTGCCCTTTTGTTTCTTAGGATATTGCTCTTTTTCCGGTCCTGTAAATTTTGATCCTCATGCTCATCTAGCTACACAAAGTAAGGTTCACATGTGTGCAACATTGGTGTGATTTACTATTTTTTATTTAAGGTTGTTTTTTTAAATAGGATTGTGTTTTATGCATCTTAAATGGCTGGGCGTGGTTATATATTCCTTTCACTGAGATATGAGATTTGAACTTCGAGCGACCATGGAGTACTTCTCAGGGAAACATTTTTTTTTTCTTTGTTATTCGACAGTCTGCTTTTAATTTTTGTACTCAAGATTCTCTTTTTACAACTACTGCTCTTGAGTTCTTAAATCATGCTTAGATGGCTTTCAATCTTATCCTTGGCACTTTTAGGTACTCGACAACTTTCTTTCGTTGCATGCCATGTATATATCATCAATTTTTTACGCTATTAGCTTTTGCATTTTCCTTAGGTTATTGCTGCATGTATATGTGCGCAATTAATAGGACTGAGGAGAGGGGAACAAAGTGATGTATCCGAAAGGATAGGACGGTGGTCCTCACTCCTGGCCTGTATGAGATTGTATGAGAAAGTGAGAGGTAGTAGTAAGGTACTGTGATTTTCTTCACTCTGTTTGTGTCAACTAGATAACTTTGGAAGAGAGATTATGTGCAATGGTAAAATGGTTGCCAGAGGGCCACTAACGAAAGGAAAAGGATGAAATTTCGATGAATTAAAGTTTTCATCCTGCTTTGCTCATGTGGTGGTCTAATTGCTAAGGACATGTTTGTTTGTCCATAATTGATTTTCAAAATGAAAATACTAAAATTATTTTGCCCCCACTGTTTGTTTGATGGGAAGTCGATGAATTTAGCATTGAAGTTCTCCCACTTTTTATCTTTTTTTTTTAATTCCCACGTCAGCACACAAGAGGGGGGAAAGAAGTTGCAATAGTTTTTCTTTCTCTCTCTCTGTTGTTTTTCTCTTGCTATTGACTTCATTGTCAGGTTGAAGAAATCAATTATGAAGGTCTGGGAAAGTTGAGTTACATACAAATCAAACAATGGAAGTGGGCTTTTACGGTCAAAAATCACTTTTGGTGAAACAAACATGCCATTAGCTTGGATGCTAATTGTTTATGCTCTTTCTTGCTGTTTAGGTAGGTTTAGGAACTTTAAGTTGATGCTAGGAGCTCTGTATTTTTAGTTGAAGGGTGTAAAATACCACTCTCTCTCTCTCTCTCTCTCTCTCTCTCTCTCTCTCTCTTGTGCATGCGTGTTGTTTATGTAACTCAGCTAGGAATGATATTTTTACTGCTACGTACTATCTAAGATTTTTGAGTCACCCTATTTGTGGAAACTATATTTTGGAGTTGCAAGAACATCTTGTTTCCTTGCACTCAATGGGGGAACTACTTAGTGGAATGAAATTTCACTAAGAGCTTTAGTCAGAAACAATTATGCTTGTCTTCCTTTTGGAGCAATTTTGAAGTAAAATTGTTGTTCAGTTTTTGTGAGCTGTTGTCTCGTAACTTGTAGTCATTTTATATGACATCTGTTGCCGTGATAGTTGATAGCATATGAATTTTAGCGGTCAAGTCAAGCTGATTGACACACATTGGGATCTAGATTGTAGGCATTTCATTATGTCATGGTGTTTTCCTTTTTTTTATGTATCATCTTAGTGTGTCATCTGCAATAATTATATTGCATTTAGATGCCCCTTACATACATGTAATTTTTTGTCCCCTTCTTTTACCTGGATTATTAGATAGTTAGAGGAATCTGCAAGAGTAGCTTATGATTCCTTGTTGCTTATCCATTACTCTCAAGTGATTATTTGTTTATTCATCAAAATGAGTGGTTTGGAAAAATCATAAACACACTTCAGTTATCTTAAACTTAAACACAAGTGGCGTGTTTTCCTCAATAAAAAATGATTTAGCATATCTGTTATCAAATGTTGTTGCCGTAACAAGTTACACAATTTCAAATCTAATTATCCATTGGAGTTAGTATCTCGTAGCATTGCTGTCCTCATAGAACTTGCATTCCTTGTAGCTTACCTTCTCTCTGCTGTTTCGAACTTGTTGTAACCGAACAAATTTTCTAGGATGGTTACCTTGTACAATGTGCATGTGCGTTAGGAGTTATGGTGCACGATGGAGGATTTGTTACTAACATACTTTGATCATGATTCTGGAAGATATTTATAGCTTTAAGGCTTAATCCTATTGTTTTGTATTCTCCCTTGAAGTACGTCACTACCTTTTGATAGGTTGTAGTTCCTTTTTCTTGTATACCTCCCATTTATCCTGAAAATATTAAATTAGAGAATTTCTTCCGATGAAATATGTCACAGACTACATCAGCGTAAATTTCATTATGTGGAGCTTTTCTAGTGAAGATCATCTAAATTGGGTGAAAGTATGTTTTTAAACCATGGTTTGCTTGATGCCTTTAGCAAGTCATTATACTAATTTTATGTGCCATGTAAGTTGGTTAGCTTAGAATTTCTCAGAGGTTTGCATGCTTTCATTAGAATAGAATTTCCTGCACCTTTCCAAAAGCTGTTCATATGTATTTAAATCTTATGAAGAATCTAGGAAGCCTTGGTCGTGTGACACTGCTCCAAACATATGTTGTTTTTTGAGTTTGTATGGTGATTGTGCAATTGCCAACTATTGTGGTATCAAAATGGTCATGAATTGCAAGGGAGATTTTAGTTGGTGTATTTCATGTTATATTTTTAAAATAGTGCTGTAATAGAAAAAACACTGATGAATTCCTTTCTTACATGGGAGTTTTCTTTGCTAGTCATGGAATGTTAAGCTATCTATTGTTTTTGGTATCATCAGCTTTCACTTTATTTTATTTTATTTTTTTCCCCTAAAATGCCTGCAGTCATATGCAATTTTCGCCAATTATCTCTTTTGAATGATTGATTTATCCCGTGCAGATTAACAAGAAAATGTTGAAATCAATTCTATGATGTCAACATGGATGCATGAGGGTTGGAAAAACTTGATCCACTCATCTACAAACTTCAATGATGAAAGCCTGGAGATATCGAAGTTGTTGGGAAAACATTGCAATTGATCGACCTCCTTGTATTTTATGCCCTTTTTAAGAGATCAGGTTAATGATTCGATATTAGCATTGATGTACTTGGATGAGAGAGTTATGCTCCTTTTGTAGCCATAAGGATTCAATAATTACCGATATACATGTATATGCTGTGGTGTCACATTCTGCTGCATTTGTATTTGGGTGACTTACCTCGGAAAATAGCTGACGATTACTATGAGAGCGAAATACTTAAATTTGTTGACTGGAGTTGCATTTTCATGTTTATCATAAACGAACTTGTTATTTTGTGGGTGTTGTGCATAAATTGAATGCATATGGAAAGTGCTTTTGTCATTCATCTGAAATGCGGAGTCCATCTTCACTGCCAGATTTTAAAAAATCGCGGCCGTTTGGTGTAGGTGGTGTCTACTTTTCACATGGATGGCACGGTCAGCGGTCTGGTGTGCATGAGTTTTGCACTTAGCAAATTTGTAATGTGTTTATATTCCCTGAATGATGCTTGTAGTGAAACCACAGTATTGCAGGAAAACCTTGGTCTTTTAAGTATTAGAGAATTTTGTTTCAGTTTGGATGTTAGATGTATTTTTTGGAGACTTTATTTATACCCCATTCTAGGCTCCAAAATGGAGCAATATCAGCGTGAAAGGAAAACAACTCGAAAGTTTTGAAAAATAATCAGGGAAGTTGTTCTTCAAGTATTTGGATGAAACAGAATTATGCAATTTTGAATGTTGTAATTTGGTATTTGGCAAGCCTAATTCTATAGTTTTTCGTCGGCCTTTTTGCATAAAAAATCCACTTATTTTGGGTTTTTGCAAAACCGGGCCACTTTTTTCATTTTTACAGATTCGATCCACTTTTTTAGCAAACTGTCCAAAATATCCTTATATATTTTTCTCTCTCCTCTTTTTTTTTCTCTCTCCTTTCTTCGATCCCGTCGTCGCAGACCCCCAGCCCTAGACCGACTCCCCCTCTCCTCCTCGTCCTCGGCCCCACCCCTACCGCCTCCGCCGCCGCCGCCGCCAACGTAGGAGGAGCGACGGCGTTGGTGGAGGAGAATGAGCGACTGCGGCGGAGCAACGCGGCGGTGGTGGCGGAGCTGGCCCCGAGCTTCGCGGCTTCTCCGCTCGTCGCAGCCCGCGGCCTGCGCGGCCTCGTCGACCAGCGCAGGTCGGCGGCCGCCAAGCCCGAGCTCAACAGCGCGAGCACCACCTCGAGCAGCTCCCTCACCATCGCCGACGAGCTTTCGACACCACCGCCGCGAGATGGGGCTGCTGGGGCTGTCGCTGTACGCCGACTCCGCCGAGCGCTGCGGCGTGTAAAACGTCTCCTCGTCTGACGACGCCATCGGAGCCGCCGCGCGCTGCCGAGGCGGCGGCGGAAAGGGCGCCCCCGTCAGCGGAGATCAAGGGAGTCGAGGTCCTCCGCAGGAGGAAGAAGAAGAAAATGAAAATGAAGAAGAAAATGAAAAAGACCCACGCGTGTTCTTCTCCGTCGGCAAATGGTGTAATAGTGTAATGGTGTAATGGTGTAATGGCGTAAATGGTGTAATGGTGTAATGGTGTAATGGTAATGGTGTAATGGTGTAATAGTAATGGTGTAATAGTG
>NC_033636.1:312466-327690 GCF_001540865.1 Ananas comosus
GGTCGCCGGGGGGAGCGAGGAGGGTGCGGTTCGGGAACGCGACGGTGATGGGGACGACGCAGGAGGATTCGAGGGAGAACGGCGAGCGCGGCAAGAAAAAAAAACAGAACGATAGAAACAGAGAGGAGAGAGAAAGAGGAAAGAGAAAAAATAATAAGGGTATTTTGGTCAGGCGGACGAAAAAGCGGACCGAATCTGCAAAAACGAAAAAGGTGGCCCGGTTTTGCAAAAGCCCAAAATAAATGGATTTTTTATGCAAATTGGCCTTTTTCGTACTATAGAAATAATTTACAAAGATTTCCAACGGGACCTTACTGGAATATGATATTCAATAATAGCCAACTCGGTGGTTTGAAAAGTATGAAGTTTAAGGATGCATATATTTTTCTACGGGGTTATTTATCTTATTTCGAAAAAATAATCTAAATGGGCTAAATATGACTGCCATTCTAGATGTGTGATTGCACCATTTATTTACTAAAGGCTAAAGACAATTTGAAAAAAATGGTCTGTCTGAATGTCGAAATAATCTATCCGGTGATATCATATGTCACGTCCCGCAACTGCCAATTTGGTCAGTTCGGACACATACGAAGACGCTGAACGGATAGAATCTCTCCTGTCCGCCCTAGGATCCATAACTACAATCATGTATAAAGAATTGCCCAGAAAAATTTCGATATACATGACTTACACGAGAGCCAGCAACACGAGCAAGTGAAAGTAAAACTAACTATTACCTCCATTCATTGTATCTTGATTATATTAAACAAAATGTAAAGTTCATAATCTATTACATCCATTTTCTCAAAATACATCACCGGTCTCTCAAGTACAACTATTACATTTTTCTAACATGTCGCTTTTCATCCTATACAAAAGATGAAAGAAAAAGGGTACACAGCTATACTCGGGGAAGTCTACTACCTAGGGCGCGATGCCCTTGCTGTGATTCTCGACCGCACCGCTCGCGTTAGGATCTGAAAGGTTAGTGGGGTGAGAACTACTGAAAGTTTCCAGTGGGTTTGGCCCCGACCTCGCCAACTCACCCATTAGGTCTACTCAAGCATATGTAAAAAAGAAAAGATAAATATCAAACCAAACTAATATTACTACAATGCCTGTACAAAAACTGAACAACAAGTAATATACTTATGATGCATGCACATCTCTTTTACTTTTACCTTTACCCAATTCTCTTGGTTAACCATTTGGTTAAGCCGAATTCAACAAATCAAATCCCTTTTTGTTCGGGAGAATTCCGCTACGACCCGACGGGACCGTCTGCTGGGGAGAATTCCGCTATCGCCTAGTGATGACAACTCCGGAGCTCACCGTTTGAGGTGGAACGACCACCATCAAGTCTATCAGACTACGGGCCTATTTGGCCTAACTTCTGAAAAAGTGATTTCTGAAAAAAGCGATTTTGTTTAAAAGCTGTAAAGCGTTTGGCGGAGTTTAGATAAAAGTGATTTTTCTAAAGTAATTTTGAAAAACTGTTCTGCAAATTTTTTTGATGTTTGCACAAATTAATATTTTTCAGCTTGAGTTTATATAATTATGAATTTTATAAATTTAAATTAAAATTTCATACTTTAAATTTAGAATTTAAAATTTAAAATTTAAAATTTAAAATCTAAATTTAAAAATTGAAATTTAAAATTTAAAATTTAAAATTTAAATGTAAAAATATAAATAATTATGAAATATAATATATAAAATATTAATATTTAAAAATATATTTAAATTTTAAAATTTAATTGTTAATTTTAAAATTTTTAATTAAATAATTATGAAATTTTAAATATAAAATTTAAATTTGAATATTTAAAATTAAAATTTTAAATTTAAAATTTGGAATATTTAAAATTAAATTTTAAAAATTTAAATATTTCAAAAATGTAAATTTAAATTGAATATTTAAATTTTTAAAATTTAAATTTAAATTTAAACTTTTAAAATATTTTGGAATTGTATAATTTGAATATTTAAAATTTAACAAATAAATTTAAAATTTAAAATTGAAATGTAAATTTTTGAATATTTCAATATAATTAAAATTTAAATTTGAAATTTGGTACATTTAAATTTAATTTTATCTTAAATTTGAAATTTGAAATTTGAAATTTGAAAATCTAAAATTTGAGATTTGAAATTTAAATTAAAATTTAAAATTTAAAGTTTGAAATCTATTTTTCAAAAATTAAAATTTAAAAGTTAAAATTTAAAAATTCAAAAATGAATCTGAAAATTAAAATTTAAAATTAAGTTTAAATTTAAATTTAAATATTGAAATTAAAATAAAAATAAAAATTTGAAGTTTAAATCCAAAATCAGAATCAGATTTCAAGAAGCAGCTTTTTTCTGCTTCTGATTCTGAGGCCTTCAAAATCAGTTTTCTGATTCTAAAAAGTAGAATCAGATTTTAAAAGTGAGTTGCCAAATGCTCTATTGAGCCGAAAATCACTTGTCAGCCCAAAAGCGCTTTTTAAAAGCTAGACCAAACGCCTCCTACCTGTGAGTATAATCTAATCCTCAACTTCGAAGATACCATGTCACAATTGCCAAAATATTTATGAAGTTTTTCTTGTTTGGCATTCCACATTTCTAGGTGCTAACCAATCCATCTTGTCACAATACCACCTTGTTTACTATTGTCATGATCCAACACAAGTTTATACATTTATAGGGTTTCTATGTCATAGTCCATTGTCCACATGTATCTTTACATTGAAAACATACACGGTTTCCACATCTAGGCACATATTAGCATTAACCCTACAATGCATGAATCTAACACTATACATATACATATATACTCAAGAAGGTATCAAAGACATAATAGGTCATTTAAAGATTTCAGATAGCACCACCCATCTCGTAGTGATGTCGGAGTGCGAGAAATCAAGTCCCGCGATTTTTAGACGCCTATCTCTCTTGACCTACATCTAACGAACGAAAAATGAGGTTTTTTTTTAATATCTTGCTGTAGACTCGTCGAAACGTCAATCCAAACCTCTCAACACGTCGAATTAACCTTCAATTAGGAATACAAGAGATCAATTCCATACTAGATCTCCATTCCTACAAAACCTCATTTTTAACCCTAGGGTTCACACCTAATACCCATAATCCAAATTTCTTAAAATTTCATAGCATAAACTAAGCTCTAGAAATCCAAGAAACTTAAAAACTAACAAATTAGGGTAATTAAGCCAAACCCTAACTTAGAAATGCAAGAAATCTATCTTGGCTCCTTGTTTCACAAGTCCTTGTTCTTAAGCCTCTTCTCCACCAAAACCACCAATTTTCCACCTTTAATCCTCCTCCAAAGCCTCCAAGTGAAGAAATTCTAAAGAGAGAAGGAGAAGGAGATGAGAAGGAGGAAGAAACGAGATGTTTCTTTGCATGGGAAGTATAGGTGTAAAGGTGGGGGTTATATATAGACCCCAACATTACCACTTAGACCCCTCACAAAACATCCTTTCATCCATTACAATTCAGTCCCTCGCAGGCTGAGTACCGGTACTCGGGTTGAAGTACCGGTACGCGAGGCTTCAAGTACCGGTACCAGTCACATAGTACCGGTACCAACCACCAACCGGAGAGCTACGCAGGCTCTGGTCTAACCTGGAGTACCGGTACACAGCTCCAGTACCGGTACTCGACCAATCCAATACCGGTACTCGATAGGCAGTACCGGTATACACTGGTATGGTATCCAAACCCGAGAGCTAGCCTCTCGGGCAACTCGCAGAGTACCGATACCCACCTTTGGCACCGGTACTCAGCATCTCAGGGTCCGAGCTCCGAGAGCTGAGCAAACATACCTCAATTAGGTACTGGTACCACATTGCTCTATTATCGATACTCAATGCCAATTCTGCAGTTTGCCGTTGCAATATTTCGGGAGTCCGTTTTCGCCCCCAATCTACGCCGAAAACGCCCAAACACTCCAGAAACACTCTTCTAACCATCCCCACGCCTTCAAGATAACTCGGGGACATCACTTATCACCCTCATACTACACTTTGATAAATTTGATCAAAGTTAGCATTGTGATTCGGAGATTCGGTATATTACATCTTATTTCATATGTAAAGATTTTTCGCTATGATTGAAAGTTAAGAGTGTGGCCTTGCAGAACATATTCAGTTTTCAAGTTATTTTTTTCAAAATAAGTTAATCATTTTGTAGGTACCAAATTAGGGGCATCTACCAAAATCTTTCAAAAAACAAAAAATCAAACTCCTACTTCCACTTACATGAAGTAATCTTTGTACCGATCGAATAAGTTAGCGCCGAATAATTTACTTTGACATCCAAGTAAGACTAAATCAAATAAAAATAATACCAAATAAAATATTTATGTATCAAAACGTGACTTTAATAATCTTTGTATCTCTTAGTTGGATGGGTAGGAGTAACAACAAATATGAAGAAATTGTAGCAACGCGTCACTTACTAGAATCTAGTAAAAAAAATATTATTGATAACACCTCGACAAACTAATTATTTTAATAAATTTATAGTTATAAGATATTACATGAAGTATTTAAATTTGTAAAAATAGAATGCACAGTCAGAATTTGGTACTTAAAAATTTGGGAAATAATTAAAAACAATAATCGCGCCAGGTAGGGGTCGAACCTACGACTTTCTGCTTAGGAAACAGACGCTCTATCCACTGAGCTACAGGCGCTAGGTGCAAGAGGTTTTTCACATAAAATATAATAACACATATCATAATCTAATTGGTAGTTAAATTAGAAAGACAGAAGAATTATACTATGCTAATTATTTGATTGCGACTTAGAAAAACAAAAGAATTACCTGCTTTGTGTTCAAGAAAATAGAAAAATAAGTCAACCTAGAGAACAAAATAGAACAATTTCATAAGCTTATGGAAGTGTGAAACGTAATGCAAAGACAAATTTCATGTCTCATGCAGAATCAACTGCATATTCTAAAATATAGTAGCTACAATTTCTGTTCTTGCCTACAATATTGAAGAAATTGGCGTAGCACAATACAAATCGTCCAATCGAGAAAAATAGAGAGCATACGATTCCTTCGATAGCAAATGCTAAAAGGCGAGATTGTTTCTGGAGATTGACTGCTGACTCCGGGATAGCAATTGCCTGTGCACATGAGTTCACACAGTGTAAAATGAAAAAAAAAAACAAGCCTGCAAGGTGAACGAGTAAAGGTCACCTTACTAGAGAGCAAAACAGTTTGCCAACTTTTAATTAGCAGATTAAAGAATAGGTGCGAGTAGATATGAGATGCTTAAACGGAAATAAAAAACTTTTAGAAATTTGAGTTTTATCCTTTAATAATTCTTATTATTATATTATTTATTTTTTTGAGAAAAAGATAGTAAATTATCTGCTTCATTCATTCGGTAAAATAAAATAGAAATACATAATAGAAGCAGACAAGACTTTCAAAAAAAGATAAAAAATAAATCGAAGAAAGAAAAAAAAAAAGAGAGAGACAGAGAGAGAGAGGGGTAGAGTGATAAGGAGAGAGGATCAGTGAACAACGGATGGCTCATTCTACGTGGTGATCAAAAGTTTGACACGCATAATTATTATAATATTATTTATGCACATAATTTTTCATTACTCTTATATATAATGTTTCTTTGGTCAAATTAGAAAGAAAAAACCGCTGGCCTTCAGATGTGTGGTGTGGAAGGAAAGGGTGAACGGGTGACCCAAACTGCTGACTTGGCTTACGACTAAATGCGCCGTGCATAAGCGAGCGAGTGGCTTCAGCGAGTTTGGTGGCACCGACCCATCACATCGTACGAACCGGGAGGAATTAAAAAGCGTATGTTCACAACTTTTACTTATGATTATACATACACACATACATACGACCGTGACCGTGCTATAATTAATTTTATATTTATACATTAATTATTGCGATTCGATCGTAATGGAGATGGGATAAATATCGTCGATCGACGTTTCGTCTGTAGGCCCCCGGAACAGAAACCGGAACCCCCACTCGTTGCCACACGTCCAGCGGCTCCCATTTTCGCAATTTATATATGTGTGGTGGCCTCGGCACGGCATTCACCTGCAGTACTCGCCTTTTAAAGCGCCTACTCTACTACTAACTTAGTTTATATAGGGTTCCTTTCGTTTTTGTTTTTTCTTTTCACTTTTAAAAGAGCAAGCAGCATCTGGCTTTTGTTGGTGTTTTCAAGTGCGAGCAAGTTGAGTTGGTATTGTTTAGTAATAGATGGAGATGGAGATGGCGATGGAGATGGCGATGGCGATGGCGATGGTAGCCGTGGTGGGGGAGGAGTACTGCGCTGAGGGAGAGCGGGAGCTGACGGTGCGGAAGACGTCGGTCTTCTACCCGGGCGACGGCTTCGCTGCCTACGACCACCGGACGGGCGACCTCGTCTTCCGCGTCGACACCTACGCCCTCGCCGACCGCCGCCAGATGATGAAGCAGCTCGTCCTCATGGATCCCCACGGCGCCTCCATCCTCACCGTCCGCCGCAAGGTATCGGTATCCTCTCTTCTGTTTCTTATTAATTTTTTCTTACATGATAAGCATATAAGCAAGTAAAAGTAGAGTAGCGGAGTGTGATCGATTTTTCTTTGTTTTTTTTTTTTGATTGGATGCAGTAGTGGCCCAGCCTGCACCAGCGGTGGGAGGGGTTCAAAGGAGAGCGAATCGAAGGCCAGAAGCCTCTCTTCACCGTCAGGAGATCCTCCATCTTCGGCGGCGATCGCAGCGTCGTGGNAAAAAAAAAAAAAAAAAAAAACAAGCCTGCAAGGTGAACGAGTAAAGGTCACCTTACTAGAGAGCAAAACAGTTTGCCAACTTTTAATTAGCAGATTAAAGAATAGGTGCAAGTAGATATGAGATGCTTAAACGGAAATAAAAAACTTTTAGAAGTTCGAGTTTTATCCTTTAATAACTCTTATTATTATATTATTTATTTTTTTGAGAAAAAGATAGCAAATTATCTGCTTCATTCATTCGATAAAATGAAATAGGAATACATACTAGAAGCAGATAAGGCTTTCGAAAAAAGATAAAAAATAAATCGAAGAAAGAAGAAAAAAAGAGAGAGAGAGGGGTAGAGTGATAAGGAGAAAGGATCAGTGAACAACGGATGGCTCATTCTACGTGGTGGTCAAAAGTTTTTTTTTAAGAAATAGGTAGCAAGCTACCTGCTTCATTCATTAAGTAAAATGAACTGAGCATACAAGTTGGAGGCAGCTTAGATTTTCGAAAAGCCAACAAAAAAGTAAAAGTTAGGAATTAAACAAAAAGAAAATCAAGGTGATCAAAAGTTTGACACGCATAATTATTATAATATCATTTATGCACATAATTTTTCATTACTCTTATATATAATGTTTCTTTGGTCAAATTAGAAAGAAAAAACCGCTGGCCTTCAGATGTGTGGTGTGGAAGGAAAGGGTGAACGGGTGACCCAAACTGCTGACTTGGCTTACGACTAAATGCGCCGTGCATAAGCGAGCGAGTGGCTTCAGCGAGTTTGGTGGCACCGACCCATCACATCGTACAAACCCGGAGGAATTAAAAAGCGTATGTTCACAACTTTTACTTATGATTATACATACACACATACAATACGACCGTGACCGTGCTATAATTAATTTTATATTTATACATTAATTATTGCGATTCGATCGTAATGGAGATGGGATAAATAAAATATCGTCGATCGACGTTTCGTCTGTAGGCCCCCGGAACAGAAACCGGAACCCCACTCGTTGCCACACGTCCAGCGGCTCCCATTTGCGCAATTTATAATGTGTGGTGGCCTCGGCACGGCATTCACCTGCAGTTCTCGCCTTTTAAAGCGCCTACTCTACTACTAACATAGTTTATATAGGGTTCCTTTCATTTTTTTTTTTTTTTCTTTTCTTTTCACTTTTAAAAGAGCAAGCAGCATCTGGCTTTTGTTGGTGTTTTCAAGTGCGAGCAAGTTGGTATTGGTATTGGTATTGTTTAGTAATAGATGGAGATGGAGATGGAGATGGAGATGGCGATGGCGATGGCGATGGCGATGGTAGCCGTGGTGGGGGAGGAGTACTGCGCTGAGGGAGAGCGGGAGCTGACGGTGCGGAAGACGTCGGTCTTCTACCCGGGCGACGGCTTCGCTGCCTACGACCACCGGACGGGCGACCTCGTCTTCCGCGTCGACACCTACGCCCTCGCCGACCGCCGCCAGATGATGAAGCAGCTCGTCCTCATGGATCCCCACGGCGCCTCCATCCTCACCGTCCGCCGCAAGGTATCGGTATCCTCTCTTCTGTTTCTTATTAATTTTTTCTTACATGATAAGCATATAAGCAAGTAAAAGTAGAGTAAAAGTAGAGTAGCGGAGTGTGATCGATTTTTTTTTTTTTTTTTTTGGATTGGATGCAATAGTGGCCCAGCCTGCACCAGCGGTGGGAGGGGTTCAAAGGAGAGCGAATCGAAGGCCAGAAGCCTCTCTTCACCGTCAGGAGATCCTCCATCTTCGGCGGCGATCGCAGCGTCGTGGCAGTCGAGGTGCACGCGCCCGCAGCAGCAGCAGCAGCGGCGGTAGGAGAGGTGGAGTACCGGATTGAGGGCTCCTTCGCACAGCGGTGCTGCCGCGTGCTGTACGGAGGAGGCGGAGGAATGGGAGGAAGAGTGGCGGCAGCAGAAGAAGAAGGTGGCGGTGATGGAATGGGGATGGTGGTGGCGGAGATAAAGCGCAAGGTGGACTCCTGCGCGCACGGGGCCGTGGTGCTGGGGAGGGACGTCTTCTCCCTCTGCCTCGCCCCCCGCTTCGACTCCGCATTCGCCATGGGCCTCGTCCTCGTCCTCGACCAGATCAGCGGCGACGACGACGACGACCACGACGACGACGAAGCCGTCTCCGTTAACGCAGCCACCCTCCTGGAGGAGAATGACTGCGCTATCGACCGACGGTGATGCTCGCATGCTATCTCAAGTTCTTGTTTATCCGTCACCTTACCTTAATCTGCCACTGCTGTAAAACTGGAGAAATTAAACTATCCCTTCAGAGTTGCAACCTGGGACTAGTAATTATTTGTTTAAAAATGTGTCGATAGATAATCCCTGTAGTATTGCGGTATCACGACTTGGTCTCGGTACTATTCGATCAAACAGTCCCAGATTGACCATACTCATTCTGTTGTTTTGTTTCATCTTTTTGATGAAGCAGATCAAATTTCTCTTAATGGTTAGAGTGTAAAGCGTAACATATGTGAGAGTTTAGGCCGGACTAGGTGTTTGAGTGAAAAGTGGCTGCGATGTGTACTGGGATTACCCCTGCGTCTTACCCAATCCATTTATTGGAACCAAAATGCTAGATCTGCTGTAAGTCGGTCTTCCCGAGTGCAGATTAGATTGAGAATTTGAGATTCTTGAATGAAAAAAGCTTGATCAGCCAAAGAATTATTCATGAGATAAATCTTTCGTCATTCCCTGCTATACATAGAAAATGATAGAGAAAGAAGGAACAGGTTTTCCCTCTGGATGAGTTTTTTAGCTTATTCTGGCTCTGTTAGCGATCAAAGTTTGGATCAGACTGGTTCGTGTCACTTTGGGACCAAAAGTTAGAGAAGGAAGCACCAAACTTGCCCACCAAACTTGCCCATATTTACCTAAGTTAGTTATCATGGTATTATCAGATTTCTAGAAGATATGATTTTGGGGCTTGAGATGAGGTCACATTGATATAATGGGTTTGTGTATATAGTAGGTATTCAGCTTATCCTTTTATGTATTCAGTTTAGGTCCCGCTTTTTTCTTTGTTTGTTGGGCTTAACCGCTTAAGTTGTTTCACTTAGTCATTCTTAGATGTAAACTCCGATTCCTACTTTCTTTAAATTAGTTCCTTCTCGGTGGCTATCCATGTTTTAAGTTAAAGTATTCTTAGATAGATATATTCTGATTCTTTTTTCTGCTTGTGGGTTTTTTGGCTGTTGGTTTTGTTGTTTGAAGTTCTTTTATCAGTGCATGCAACTATAGAATTGTCCTTTTCTTGCTAATGGCATTGTATATTGTATAATCAATAGGCTCAGTTAAAACATCTCCCTTTATGGCTAAACTATTCGCATTAAATCAGATCAGTTGTTTGTCTATTATCTATTTATTTAATTTTGGGTGTTTATTTTGGAGTTGAGCTAGGGTGTTTTTAGAAGCGGGGGTCTCCATACTTTCAATTTATTTTTATTGATGGGACTTCTGAACTGACTATCAACTTCGTTAGACTCAATCTGGAGTATGTGAGGTCCTTGGATTATAAATTTTGCGATTTTTGGATATTATTTTTCTAGTGATCGAGTGGTCTCAAAATGAACAGTTAAAAATAAAAATTTTATAAAATGTGATGATACAATGCTAAAGTTTTAGATCAAGAATTATTGATCTTACATTATACAGTATAAAATTTTTTCTACCAAATTTTATTCATAATATTTCTTGACCGCTAAACTTGCAAATGACTCATGGTAACCATTAATGATTTTGAGCCCTTTTAATCACTAGGTAAATGATATCAAAAAATTATAAAATTTATCGTTTAGAGATTTCAAATACTCCAGATCAACTCTAACTGAGTTGATCATTATTTCGGAAATCCATCATCAAAAACAATTTGGAAGCGCGGGCTTCTAAAAGCACCCCAGATCAACTATTTATTTTGAGCGGATTCCTTTTTTTATCTTCTTTTTTTCTTTGTGACTATGTATGGGACTGTGTTTGTGACTATGTAATAGAATTCGTATTATGAGTAATTTTGAGGTTCTTCTGATTCATAGCTGACCTCATTCATCTTGACTGCAGATTTTCTAACCTTTTTGGGTTATTCACGCAAGTCTTTTTCTCATTTGGTTTTGGTAATTATACTATTGGTGCAACATTGTCCTTTTCCTTTGACTGCTTTATGTGCTTTTCGTATTCATTAGTGATGGGATTGGTTCACATCATTTTCTTCCTAATGTTTTGATTACTTAATTGATTAGCTCAAACATTTTGCACTTAGTGCATCCCTGTTGTCCTTGCTTCTTAATTTGTCCCTTGTATTCAGAAGTGCTCCCATGGCTGCATGCTGCAAAATCAGATGTATACTTAATTGTGAGCCCTTCCATGTTATAGAAGTTAATAGATGCAAATTTATGGCCTTTCTTTTTGAACTATCCTTGTCGACGTTCCAATATAGATGAAGCAGAGAGTTTTGCAGATTGGTGTATTTTGATACATCATTGTTATCTGTCTCAGCTGGGCTCATGAACGGTGACTAGACAAAATCTCAAAGATAATGTCTATATATTAGCAATAAAGCACATGCATATGGAACTTTACTCTGGGTATGTTTGATCGCAAATCTGTCAAAAAAACTCTGATCGCATTGTGCGAAAACTTCTCATAGTTCCAAACGTTTGCTATCATTGGAGCAAACATGCCAATTTACTTGGTTCGCACTGAGAAATTCTAGTCATTTCAGTGGTATTCTGATAGTTTCCGTCGACATTAAGGATTCAAACATTTTATATTTGTAAGCAGTAGCTTGTCAGTTTCTTACCTTCTTATCATGCAAGTTTCTAGCTTGTTTTCTCATCTAGTTTTTGAATGCTTTTTGTGGACCTCACTTTTTCTGATGAGTTTAGACCTGGCCAGTTGATGTTATTCTCTGATTAACCTTCATAATATCCTATGTATGATGATCATTCAGCTTTTGATAACATGCAATTAGGTAGAGACGCAGAGCGTTATTCCTGTGAGTGAGTTGTGACTAGTGGAGAAACGATGCAATAGTGAATCTTCTTTTGCTTGAGATTCATTTTCATACAACAAGAATCGATAGTTTCAGCATCTAAAGTTCTTTGGTGTCACCAAATTTTCCTGTTTAAATATGAAAACAGTGGTGCAGATAATTAGTTGGATGTTATTAGTAGGTTTATCTTGCATATCCGGGACTATCTAGATATGGTGATGATGCTCCATATCTTTTATGTAAACTTCGAACTGCAATAAACTCTTTGTTGGGTTTGTCAGAATGTCAGATTTCACCAGTTCAACTTTTGCTATGGTTGCTTGGCCATTATGCGCCAAAGCTTCCGTGTTTATCTCCAAACCTGTTAGCACAAAGTTGACAATTTCTCTCCTTAGGAAACTCACGATAGCGGCCCTCCAATATTGTGTACAATTGTTGGATAATTTTTTTTCTTTTGTTTGTTGCTATCCATATAAAGAAAACTTATTTTCCCTTTCATTCTGTTAGCAATAGATAGATAGTTCGTGTTTTTCAATTTGTGAATACTCGAGTTGTGATAGATGGATTAATTCGATAGCTGTTGAGAGACTAGAAGTTATTGGCCATTTTAACTTGTTTTAATGCGAGATTAATTACGATCCTGTTGTTTCTGCAGGACAATAGGTAAACCTTGAAGTTCCATAATCATTTTCAACTGTAAGGAATGGCTGCCTGACAGATATCAATGCCTTCAATCAGCTTCTGCGTTTTCCTTATTTGTTTTCTTTTTTTTTTTTTCTCCTGAATATTAGAGGTGGACTTACTTTGAACATAAATCAAGGTGTTTTGTAACTTGGGATATGTTTAAATGTTCTCAAAGTTTTAGATTTTAGTCGCAGCGCCTTTACCAACCTGGCTGTTGATGGTGCTTTGATCCTTGGGAAATTGGGGTCTGTTTGGTGTGCTGTAGAGTGTAGTTTTGTTCAAGTATTGTTTGAGTAGAGTTATTCTGAGAAATACTATATTGAGATTCCGCCGGTCGGCTTCTCTTTGAAGTTTGAAGTAGGATTAGAGGTTTCAATTTTGAGCCTCGATGTTTCAATTTTTGTTCACCAACAACTAAAAGCACCAGCTGGGTAGTATTTGTACAGCACTCTGAGCCTGTAATTTAATGGTAAGTAAATTCCCCTAAATTTTATCTACTTTTATTACATATTAAAACATATAAATTTTGTTGATAATAAATGATTAATATATTACTGGAGTCATCATAAAATAAATTTTGCAGTACTCCTAATTAACAAACTAAAATAAGTCGTACAGAAAAGTATAACAACTTAAGATGCAAAGGTCTTCGACAACACCCGATGAGAATGCGTATTGTGGGGGTAAACCAACACAATTTTCAAACGTAAATGCTTTGGCCACGCATAAATTTTATAATTGTTTACCTACGCGGACGTCCGTGACACTTTTGTTGACTACTATAATTACTCGATTCTTGTGATTTATTTTTTAAGAAAATGTTAAATCTTTATTAATTTAATTAACCATCATGATTATATAAAGCACCCGAGGCATCAAATCTAGCAATCCGAGTTAAGATCTGAAGGCGTGGAACTGGAAACAACCCAGATACAATTTAAATGAATCTGGCTTTAGGTGGCTACGCAGTCGACAACTTTGTTGGCTTTTCGGAGTTTTCTAGTTTTGAAGACTTTATCACTGCTTGGCCTGATGCAACAAAGTTCTTTCCTTCCGAAACATACAAATTCTTATTCCCATTCGAAAGGAATTGACAACAAAACCCCCTTTTTTTTTTTCTTTTTTTCTTTTTTTTTTTTTCAAATCGAGTTTTATTGACGGGATCGATCTAATTCTCTCATAGCGAGCATATAGCACGAGGGGTCTGCAGACTCTGCACACGATTTTTTCTTTTCTTTTTTATTTTCAAAAAAAAGAAAAAAGAAAAAAAGGAATCAACAATCCTTGACCCCACGGACGAGAGCGCTGCGCGACCCATCGCGACCGCGACCCATCTTTTACCGGTCCCGCCAGCCCGGGCCCGGGGGAAGAGGGACTCCTCTTCTTGCTGCTTCTTTCTGCTGTCTGCCCTCGTCACTCTTTTGTCCTTTCAAATTCTCATCCCAGTCGTCACCACCTCTTTCCCCTTCTCTTTCTCATTCTCTTTCTCCTTCTCTTGCTCAGTCGCCCGCCCGCCCGCCCGCCCGCCCGCCAGAGAGAGAGACACACNAGCTCAACTCTCTCTTTCTCTCTCTCTCTCTCTCTCTCTCTCTCTCTCTCTCTCTCTCTCTCTATATATATATAAATATAATGTATTTTAATTATATATAGGCTTTAATTTAATTTGGGCCATTATTGTTGGCCTATAAAATAAACACAACAAGTACAACCGTGCAATTGAGCCCAACTCTAAATTTACATAACACACTCTCTCTTTCAGACTTTTATTATTGCACATAACCCTAAAACATGATAACATTCAAATTCCCAAATCCCCAATTTTTTTCCCTCTCTCTCTCTCTATATGACCCTAGCTCACATTTCTTATAATTATTTTGTATTTTGAACTATTGAACATGTTGCATCAAATTATAGGTAATGTTCTATAAAAATTAAGCTATTGATTATATAATGTTGACAATTTCAATCGGCTCGTTTAGAGCTCGAGCTCGGCTCGACTCGAAATTAGGCTCGCTCGAGCTCGGCTCGAATTGATTTCAAGCCGAGCTTGAGCCTAGATTTAGGCTCGAAATTAATTTCAAGCCGAATTTGAGCTGACATAAGCTCGCTCGAGCTCGGCTCGTTTCCACCCCTACTCCTCTTCTTGCTGCTTCTTTCTGCTGTCTGCCCTCGTCACTCTTTAGTCCTTTCAAATTCTCATCCCAGTCGTTACCACCTCTCTCTTTCCCCTTCTCTTTCTCCTTCTCCTTCTCCTTCTCTTGCTCAGTCGCCCGCCCGCCCGCCCGCCCGCCCGCCAGAGAGAGAGAGACACACACACACAGAGAGATGCCTCGTCCGGGGCCGCGGCCGTACGAGTGCGTCCGGCGGGCGTGGCACAGCGACCGCCACCAGCCCATGCGCGGATCCCTCATCCAGGAGATCTTCAGGTCCTCATCATCTCTATCCCTCCTCCTCCTCCTCCTCCTCCTCCTCTTTCTCTTCGCTTTCCTTTATTATTGATTATTGATTATTGATTATTGATTATTGATGAGGGAAAAATTTGGGGGGATAGGGTAGCGAACGAGGCGCACAGCGCGGCGACGCGGAAGAACAGGGAGTGGCAGGAGAAGCTGCCGTTCGTGGTGTTCAAGGCGGAGGAGATCATGTACTCGAAGGCCAACTCCGAGGCCGAGTACATGGACCTCTCCACCCTCTGGGACCGCGCCAACGACGCCATCGACACCATCATCCGCAAGGACGACTCCTCCTCCTCCTCCTCCCCCCCCCCCCC
>NC_033636.1:327697-340049 GCF_001540865.1 Ananas comosus
TTCTCCTTCTCTTGCTCAGTCGCCCGCCCGCCCGCCCGCCCGCCCGCCAGAGAGAGAGAGACACACACACACAGAGAGATGCCTCGACCGGGGCCGCGGCCGTACGAGTGCGTCCGGCGGGCGTGGCACAGCGACCGCCACCAGCCCATGCGCGGATCCCTCATCCAGGAGATCTTCAGGTCCTCATCATCCCTATCCCTCCTCCTCCTCCTCCTCCTCTTTCTCTTCGCTTCCCTTTATTATTGATTTTTGATTATTGATTATTGATGAGGGAAAAATTTGGGGGATAGGGTAGCGAACGAGGCGCACAGCGCGGCGACGCGGAAGAACAGGGAGTGGCAGGAGAAGCTGCCGTTCGTGGTGTTCAAGGCGGAGGAGATCATGTACTCCAAGGCCTGCATCGAAGGTAGTACCGATCATTTCATTTCCTGCAGGCAAAGCCAAATCTGTTTTGCCCTGCCTCCTCCTGCTGCTTCTTCTTCTTCTTCCGCTCTCCTGATCTCCTAATCTCCTAATCTCGCCTCTCCTCCTCCTCGTCACTTTCTTCGTTGTGTGCAGCTGCGCTTAATCTGGGCTGTATTCCGAGAAGAGCTTCCAGGAGCCAGCGCCACAGCAACCCAGGCTGCTATCTCAGCTCCACTGCCAAGTACAGCGCGCCCATCTCTCTTAAGATCCCCGACGGTAGCAAAGTGCACCCAGGAATGGGAATGGGAATGGGATCATCCTCCGCCCTGCACCTCCAGTCATCTTCCCCCGACTCTACCAATCTCGCAAGCTCTGCTTCCTGGTACTCGCCTGTGCTGAGATCAGCCGCTCCAAATTCTGCCCCCCCCTGCAGTCTCTCCTCCGTCTTCAACGCTTCTTCCGAGCCTACGACTTCCCGAGCCGTCATTAGTTATGGATCGCCGCCGCTTTCTTCGAACCCCTCTGTTGATCCCTACAAAGATGGGCCGGCAATCCCCGTGGAGACCGGCAACTTGCCTGAGTTCGGCCGCATGTACCCGTTATGCTACTTCGGCAGCAGCAACGAGAATTCATGCTTCCGGGTGCCTCCTCTTCAGACTCCTTCGGACCATAAACAGCAAAATATGGGTGCGGCGGCAGGCAAGACTTTCAAGGGCAAGAGCACCACAAGTTCTTCAAACAATGCTCCGATTGATGTAGAAACGTTCGCGCCCGACGGTGGATGCGATTTGTCGCTGCGCTTGGGGTTGCCTTCGCCTACATGGTCGGGTGCGGAGAGCTCTTGGACGGACGAAGTTGAAGATGTAGGATCGAGCAGTTCTTGTGACGACAGCAGCAAGTTCTATGACCCATCCCCGTGTAGAGCGAGAGCCGTGAACATTGAAAGGTCGATTACTCCTGCAGAGGACAAATGCTTTGAGTTCTTCTAAATAGATTCTGCAGAATGGCGCTGAACTCGTTCTTAATTCAGTGGGATCTCAGTAAGTTGCTTCTTTTTCCACCCTAGATGATGCATGCCTATTGCTTTGAGGTAATGGAACGTTGTCGAACGCCCTTATTCTTTGCTGTATCGCTAGTAGCTACTATGCCAGAGTAAATAGTTCCTCCTTGCAAGCTGCTTGGTATTTATGCCCGCTTATGTAGCGTATGATATCGTCTTCTGCTATATACTAAGAAATAAAGTCACTGGATGCTTTTTGAGCAAATTCATAATTGTAGTCTCTTAGTAAATTTCATAATTAGTTCTCTAATAAATATGAGTAACACATTATGGTGAAGAAAAATGTCTGGCCTTAGGTGATGTTTCTTGAGCAATATTTTGATCTCGCCGATATGACATCTCTGTATGCTACATCCACTTTGTTGCTAGTTGTCCTTTATTGTTTCCTTTGTTTTAGATGGCTGTTGCTAACCTCAAAATTTTGGTTGGTCCCCTTGGCGTCTCAAATCTCAGCCATGCAAATGATCATTGCCGATTACTAGGATAACCTTTATAATAAATTCACTAGGATCATCCTGTCGATAAATGTTTGGAAATTTTTTGAACTGAATTAATGGAAATTACTCGTCGCAGCGTCCTCTCAAATAATCTTTTCTGTTGTGTTTCCAACAATTGTTTTATTAAGTTCCATTTACTTTGAAATCACTTCTTCCATGCTTTGAGACTAAATCTTTTTTTGTTTCTTTTTTCCAATTCAGTCCTGTTACTCTTGTTGTTTGGTGGTTATTATGTGGATTTACTTTTGTCTTAAATTCAAATATCAATAGCCTCCATCTGACTTTTTCCTTAAAAAAGTGATCTTAAAAAAAAAAAAACATTTAGTCAAATAACCCCAACAAAAGTTTATTTGGCAAACTAACCCTATTTTGTCCACTCAACGTCGTCGTGAAGGGAAAAGTGAAAGACGGTGAATCGTTCACGTATTCATTGAAAGCGGTGGATTATTCACCGTCTTTAGAAACCGCTGAATCATTTACCGCATTTCTATTTTTTTAAGATTGTTTGTGGATTTTTTGTGTAGGTTATTACGATTTTTCTAGGGTTGTTAGGATTTTATGTGAGTTGTTGGAATTTTTGTGTGGTTGGTAGGATTATAAATTTTAACTGAGAGAGAAAGGTGAATCCTTCAGTAAAGGAAAAGACTATAAACGATTTACAGCCTTTGTAACCTTTATTAGATATAGTGAACGATTCACTGTCTCCAGTTATTCCTCCCCCCTAATGCTGAGTTGGACAAAATAGGATTATTTGTCTAATTAAATTTCTAACAGGATTATTTGGCCAAATGTAAATTTTTGTAAGGTTATTTTTTAAAACAAAGTCCGCCTCATCTCAATCAACCAGGAAAATGTCTTTTTTTTTAATAGGTTTTTGCAATATCTATCAATTAATCGAATAAGATGTTTTCTTGAAACACTTGTATGTTAACTCATTTCTATGCTATGATCGCTATTTTAATTTTTGTGGAATGTAGTTACATGTGTCCCAATGAATCAAGATAAGATTGATCAACTTAATTTTTCTTATTTTTTGTTTTTTTTTTGTTCCGGAACATTTGTACTGACTTAGGTGTGTTTTCCCCCCTTTTGATAAGTTTGATGTTTTAATTTTTGTGAAAGAAAATTTCATTCAGTCTGAGTCGAAAATTGTCTACTAATGAGTGTTTCTGTGGGGTATAAAAAAGTATATAGTGATATAGAGACTTTTGGGCAAAATTTGGTTTGTGTGCATTCTGTAAGGATTTATATGTAAATATCTTCTTTTGGGATTATGAATAACAAAGTCAACCTTTTATACATGACAAGGATAATTTTAATGATCAGAGCATCAAAAAGATAATGAGTAGAGATGATCGTTATGGCTACAGGAACAAGTGAGGATTGAATGACAAATAACACTATTCTATGACCGACTAGAGATGTTGTTTTTAAGTTATTATAGAATAATCTGTCTCGACCATAATATGCCGTGGACAATTTGGATAAGTGAAAGAAATGAGAGGGAAGTAGATAGGCTGGATTTTAAAAAAATTGGAGTAATTTATGGTGGGCTTACTGCAACAAAGACATAGTACAGACTACAGAATAGTTTATGTGAACTTGTAGGATAACAATGGTTTTGCCCAGGGAAAATGCAACACTTGTTTTCTTTCACTCAAGGGGAAAATAAGGGAAACAAAAGATGGTCGCAGCAGATCTTGGACTCAACTAGCATAACCGTGCGCTTGAGTGTTCACACGATGCAGAGGCAGATGTGCTGCAATTGAATTGGTGGTAGCTGATAGGGCAAGGCCTAGCCACAACACACCAGCACTGATAGCTTGGACCTGACGGTATTGTGGGGAAGGAAAGAAACGGTGGCCTCTCCAAGTCGAATGATCCTGGCTGGTGAAGTCAAATAGGCATATAAGGCGGCCGTGGCGGACTGAAAAGTGACAGCAGCTTTGATACAAGAGGTGGGGTCGATGATGGCTTAATTGCTGGTGATGGACGCGCTGGGGTGAAGTGCTATTAGATTTGGGTAGTAATAGAACTGAGATTGAGAGACAAAAAAGGGAGAGGAAGAACAAGAAAGAAGAATTGAGAGGCTGAGAGAAGGCATTTGAAGCAGCTGATGGGAAGAGGGAGGCTTAAATAGGGTTAGAAATTCCAATTTCTTCTTACAAATTAACTGCACTAATACTCAATATAACCAAACTTGTGACTTGAGCACCCTGCACTTGGGTTGCATCAAAGGCCACTTAACTCTAATTTTTCCATTTCTTCTGTCAAACAATGGCAAAAGGGTTAAAATTGGCCAAATTGCGGATGAGCTAGTATAACTCATGAACTAATTTTTGGCCCATACTTGGAAATATGTTCTTTGCCACTTTATTCTTGGATATTCCCCAGGCTATTACAGTCATCTAATCATATTTAATTCATTCTTGAGACTACTATAATAATAGTATAATCTATTTCCAATCCTCTCAAAAATTGGAAGACTCATTTCGTTCTTGGTTATCCCGGGATGTCGGGAATCAGGATAACCGAGCAGTAGAAAAGTTATCCCTTGAGATTTCATCCCCAAACCGATAAACCAAACTAACCCTTGAGCTTGAATGTTATTTTTTTTGAGATGAAACATTAACAGTGGATTTTTTAAAAAAATATCATGTCTTAGATGTTTGAGACCAGTTTACAAAGGGACTTGTTATTTCATGAATTGTTATTTGACTAGTGCTACCAGAAGAAGCACTATATTCCAATGTCCCCAGCAGTGTCACTTGACACTGCTCAGCAGAAATGGCCACGCCAAATTGGGGCTTATTTTATGCCCCACAATCTCGTTTTTGATTCCCTCAATAACAGAAGTTCTTGACTTCTTCTGTTTGTGAAACACTAATTGGAGGTGACTGCCATTGACAGCAGAAGCACAAGGAGGGCAATACAGGCACCGATAGTACGTTCATTGTTGGTAATCACTAGGAGATATTTGAAGTCGCAAGGTGGAAAATTATGTATGGGTTTGTAACGAGTAAGGTTGAGAGTTAGAAGGATTCAGTAGCTTATAGAGCAGTTACCTTGCGGATCGTATTTTCTGATTTGAGGCAGTCCTTAGGAGACCCGGGGAAGAGTTTGGAGAGGTGTTCGAGTTTTAGTCTTACCACTTTACAGACTTAAAAGAGTTCTTTGGGAGATCAGCTAGAGTAGTTGCTTGGTAGTGCCTTTTCTCAGCTGCTTGAAGGAGTTGCTGTATATTTCAAGGAAATCATCTGTAGTGACTCTTGGAGCCATCAGCTGGCTTTCTAGATCCAAATTTGTTGGTTTGAGAAAGTCATTTGCGGGTCTAACGTCTGAGATTTATTTGTTTTGAGTAGATGGAGCTTCAGGTTTGTGATTCATGGTGAGGTCTGTCATGAATTGTGATAAAAGCTGGGGAAAGGCGGTAATTGTTGGAATTGTGGCTTAATTTGCTTGTAGGTCTATGTCAATTGATCAGATCTCTTTCCCAACTGGTTGGGCTAGTGAAAACTCCTGCCAAGGTTTTCCTCAGAGTATCAGGTAAACTTCCAAGTTTTGTTGAGTGCAATTGTTTCTCCAGAGAAGTTTCTCTGGGGCTTCTACACCTCAGTTTTGCGATTTGATCAGTTTTCAAATCATTACATAGAGCATTGGACTCGTAGGTTTTAGTGGGTATTCGCTCTTCATTCCATCATTTTGGCATCCATATTGCTTCGTCTATGTTGTATGGTAGTCTGAAAGGGGCTTGAGTTTGTTGATCGAGGGAATATTGGAGTTTGTAATTTCTCTCCTTTGGGAGTTTCTTTTGAAAGGGTCCTCAAGAGCTTCCATCTAATTTTGGCACTCATTTTTTATCCTTTAATCTGTGCTTGTATCCTATACTCGTATAACTTGCCTTCTTATCTTTTCTATTTTAACACAATTACTATGATCACTGCTAACAGAGTTTAAGGTGCTTATGTATATCTTCTTTTCCTAATTATCTTATTTCCAAAGCATTCTCTGTGTTGTTATAGAATACGAGGGTTTGCTAAATCAACTGTCGCTTCTTCCGTCGAAGATGCAATTTACCATAGCGAAGATCGCATGCTTTAGAATTATGTGATGCATGTTATCCCTCGGTTGCTTTTTCTCTATATATTAATGGTTGGTGGATTGGTGGGTTGGTATATGTTTTAAAGCAACTCCACATGTACTATTAAGAATACAAAGAATTTGTCGATCATCTTTGTTGTGGTGTGGTCATACATTTTTGCTATGAATCTGTCACTGGAGTTTGTCGCAAGCTTATTCTCGTAGCAGGTTTCAGGTTGACTGGTGGTTAACTGGCTTCTGATTTCTCTAATCTTCTGTCGCGAGATTACGGATGACGTATTGGCATCCTTTTCCAGAGGAAATTTGTTGGAAAGAAAAATTCTCGTCTCTGCTCCTATGCATGGAAAGCCATTTTGAAGTGGCCTACATCATGCTGAGATTTTGGGGTAGACCCTCGTATTTTCGCTGATAAAAGTTCTGTAGGTGTTCCATACTGGGCCGAAGGAACAGAAATATAATTATCGGGTCTTTAATGTTTTACTAGCGGATTCTGATCATGTTTAATAAACATGACAATGTTATCAGTAAAAAAATAGTTCTATAAGGGTCTGTTTGTTTGCACGAAAGTGGGGTGGAAGTGGAAAGGTGGAAGTAATTTTCGGTGAAAACTACCTACTTCCGTTGTTTGGTTTACCGTAATTTTATTACACCCGAAAGTTCAGTTCATCCAAAATAATGAAATTGACTTCGTCCTCCCATGGGGCGAAGTCAATTCCGGTGAAGTGAAAAAAAAGCAAGAGTGGGATTAATGTGTTAGGATTATCTCTTCTTTACTCTTTCATTCAAATATATTCAATTGTGGAAGTAATTAAATTTTTTATTTTGATTGTATGTCTAAAATATGATCAAATTTGGTTAGGTAAGTTTTAATATATTTTTTGTTTAATATGTATATTTAGAAAATGATGAAAAATGAATTTGTTAAATGTTAATAATTTTTTAACTTTAGAATTTTATTTGTTGCATTATTATAATTTATATGCAAACAAATAATATAATTTTTTAAAATTTTATTTTATAATTATACATATATATAATTATATACATATATAATTATATTAATTTTTATTTATTATAATTTATTATTCACTATAAGTTACAAAATAGACAATAATATTACTTCGAAGGTAAGTATACTGGGGGTAAAGAGCTACACTTTTTACGTCATTTACTTTCTACCAAACAAACAATAGAACTCGCAGAACTGCACTTCCACAGTTAAAAATAAACAGCAGAAGTGAACTAATTTTTACTCCAACTCCATTTTAACCCAAAGTCCACTTCCACCTCATACTTAGTTGAAACGAATATACCCTAAATATCCGTACTCAGTTGGGCTGTGTGGAAAGATGCTCGTGGTCTGTAATTTGCAGTTAGAAGATGAACTTAAATGCTCTTTAACTATGGCTGTCAGAAAAGATAATTAAATAATATATATATCGTCAGAATTGGATACATGGTTTTGTGGGTGCTTGCTTAAGTAATTAATGTCATCTCATATTTAATGCATAACAAAACACCTGCTGTTGATTTGCATATATAGCTCTACCCGGACTAGAACCCGGAAAACGACATTTATTGATTTGCAAGAGGAACGGTGGGATGATGAACACCAGGCGCACGGATATACAGTTTCACTCAAAAGTGGACAACTTTAAAACTCAAAAGATTCTCTTCTTTGAAGAGAGCATTTTTTTTTTTTTTAGAATAATAATTTTTCTATGCCATTTTACAAAGTATCGAAGCATGAGGTTCGATATCAATTTCAGCTTATATACTCATAAAAAAATTAATAAAGATTTATCTGAATTACTATCGGTGGTAGAACATAAATAACCTTGAGTCAAATACTATTATAGCTACTCTTACCGAATCCAAACCATTTAAGAACTAAAATTAGATAGCAAATATTATTTTTTTTAATATCAATATTCTTCTAACTCTACTAAATTAGTAATTATTATTTAAATAATTTCGCATCACGGACGGAGGATTCCCAAAAAAATAAAAAAAAAATAAAAAAAAAAATTATGATGGCAGCGCCAAACCGACGACAGCGGCCAGCGCACAAAGGAAAGGAAAAGCGCGATGGCACGCATCCACATGTGACTGAATATGTGACATGAGGATGACACAGACACTTCATGGCCGCTTTCGACGGTGGCATCCGCATTTTTCTTTCCCATGAGCTGGCCGATCCCAAAGTTAATTACAAGCGAAAACTTCCCCCTCGTTAATTTCCACCCTTCGTCAGTCTATTAATGCGTCCGCCTCCCTCAACCCAACTTTCTATCTATTTATGTATATATATATTCACACTTTCCTCTCTCTCTCTCTCTCTCTCTCTCTCTCTCTCTCTCTCTCTCTCTCTGTTACGTCCGTCTCTAGTAGCTATACACGGTGCAGGTGTAGGCATCTCTCTCTCTATATAGAATTGAGCTAGAATACTTTTAGAAATATTAGGCTCCTTGGTGCTTCTATTTTTTTAACCCTTGGATCTACTTTTTAAATACTATAACCTTTGGATCAAACACTATTCTACCTACCATCATCTACTACCACCTACCACCATCATTCCAATCTCACATTTCTCCAAACAAGGGCTAAAAACTCACAAGCACCAACCCATTGGTGCTTTTGGGAGTATTCTAGCTTTACTCTATATATATAGAATTGAGCTAGAATATTTTTAAAAATACCAACCCCTTGATACATCTAAGTTTCTATCTCTTGGATCTACTTCTTAATTACTAATAGTTTTTGGATCAAATATTATTCCACCTACCACTACCTACCATCGTCATCTCAAACTCACATCTCTTTATTCAATGATTAAAAACTCAAAAGTACCATCTTTATGGTGCTTTTGAGAGTATTGCTCAACTCGATTCTTCATCTTAATTCTTGATCATCATTCTATTTATTTTGTCTCTGGCAATACTCGTGGATCACTTTTATTCCACCCCGCTAGATAACGATTGAAAATGGCAATGCATATTTAATTAATAATGGGACTGTAATATATGTAAAGCAACAGGATATATAATTGACACTCGGAGACTTTTAGAACTTTTTGTCACAAACTCCAATAATTGTCACAGGGAAATTAAAGAATAGAAGAAAAGAGTGAGAAAAAGAAAACAAAAAAAAAAAGAGAAAGAAAAACCACGACTTCAAAAATCAATGCATTGCAGCAAAAAAAACTTAACAACAACAGGAACAAGTGTCATAGGGGCATGCAGGGACTAATTAAGGACTGCCGATAAACAAATAAACAAACACCAATAACGATCATACATATATAATAACAAACGACTCTCAGTTTAAAAAACTACATATATTATTAATTATTATTATGATTATTCTCCCGAGTCAGACGACCCACGCATGTGCTGGCTACGGCCTAGCTAGGAACAAATCAATCAACCGGAATCGCTAAATTCAAAGAACACTCGCTGGCTAGCTAAGCTAGCTAGTGCTGCGCGAAGCCGCCGGCTGCCGCTGCTGCTGCTGCTGCGGATAGAAGCGCCAGCAGCCACACCGCGGATCCGGAAGGAGGTGGGGCGGAGATGAGCTGCCGGCGGAGGGGCGGCGCCGGGATGCGGGCGCGGGTGCCGAGGGCGCCGTAGGCGTCGTGGGAGCTTCTGGGCGGGCACCGCCGGGAGGCGGAGCCGATGGCCCGGACGGGGACGGGGACGGGGACGGCGCTGGTCCGGCGGCGGCGGAGACGTTGACGGCGAGCTTCTGGCCGAAGGAGCAGTGGGTGGGGACGCCGCAGATGTAGTAGTGGGCGCCCGGCGCCTTCAGCGTCACGGTGGCGGGCCCCGTCGTCAGGGTGGGCCCCACCGTGCCCTGGGTCGAGCACCCGTCGTACCCCGCCTTGCCCACCGGCATCACGTTGTGGATCCCCGTCGTAAAATTAAACACTGCAACCGTCCAACCAACCAACCATCATCATTTGACCTGTACATCCTGTCCTATCCTCGTGACTACAGTACTAGTTTTCCATAATTAATTAATACAAACATTAATGCTAGCTAATTAACCCCCTCACATGATTCGGCTGGCTATATTTTCTTTATTTTCTGTATAATTAAATTCTGAATGAATCGACTGATTTAATCAAATTAAATTAACCTACTACAAGCATACGACGGGCCGGGCATGAACGCTCAGACACCCGGCTGGCTGTGGTCGGTCCGGGGAATTAATTACTTGGGGAAAACAAAGCCAACACAAACAACAGAGTAATTAATATTGTCTTATAATTAGCTCTACTAAATTTACTTTACTGCTAATTAAGTTAATGTATGAGCAATGGTAGCACTGCGTACGTACAACGGTACAAGTACAACTCTATTTCTTCGCCAGCTAGCCTTAATTATCATCTTTTTTTTTTTAGTGGTAAAATTTTTAAAACAATTGAAATCCGTAAATTAATTACTCACGGAGCGTATCTCCGGCGGTGAAGGCCTGAGCAGATGACCAGCCGGAGTAGAAGCTGGCGGTGGACGGGATGGTCCATCCGGTGGCGCCGCCCACGACGTGCTGGGTCGCCGCCGCCGCCCCTTGCAGTATGATGCTCAAGGCAGCCGCCGCCGCCGCCATCATTCTCATTCTCATTCTCATCCTCATGCTCTCGATCGATCGTACGTGTACAAACCCTGTGATCTGCAGGTCGCCCCGGCCCCTCTCTGGAGAGCTCTCTAGCTCGATCTTTCTATCTCTCCGCCCCCTATATATATATATATATATATATATATATATATATGATCGACGAGAGATCGAGTACGCACAGCAGTGTGTTTGCTCTGCTACGCAGCTCCTCTGCAAGGGAGCAGGAGTAACAATAATAATTCCCTGATATAGATTAATTATAGAGCGAGAGGGGGAAAGTGAGAGATGTCAGTCAATTGGGGCTGGGAAAAAGAAGAAATTAAAAAAAATTGTAGGATCCACACGGCCCGTGCAATTAGTGGACTTAAATAACCGAGCCCGTATTTTATTTGCCTAACCGATGAATATGAACATGAATATGAATGCGACAGAAAAGAATAGAATAATAGAGTAGAATAATATACGTATATTTTATGTATGACATGACATGACTTGGGTGGGAACCCAGCTGCGAGACGATTCCCTTCTTCGAATTTCAAGTCGGTCTGATGGAGATGACTATACTAGTCACTAGTGCTGAAAGGCAGAAGGAAGGTGGAGGTGGGGACCGGCAGCAGCACAGCACCCGCACTTTGAGAAAGAGTAATACTATCATATCCATTCACATTTTTTCTTTTCTTTTTTTTTTTTGTGAGAAATGTGATAAACTATCTATTCAGTTTTTTCTGTAATCATATCCATTCACATTTTTTCTTTTCTTTTTTTTTTGTGAGAAATGTGATAAACTATCTATTCAGTTTTTTCTGTAAAAATATAGATAGCTAAAAATATAAAATAACTGTATATGTTTTGAACTTGCGACCTCTACCAACTATTAAACATTTAGGCTGCTTTTGATTCGGGTATAAATAAAAACTGCTTATTCCAAAGATAGATATAAATTCAGGTATAAGCAGAAATTAGACAAATTTTACGTTTGGATGAAAATTGGGTTGTTTTTAGGAATAAGATAAATAGCATTTGGATGGTTAGATTGGAACAAGAGAAATAAAAGTTATAATTTGAAATTAAAATTACATTATCTAATTAATTAACATCAAAATATTACTTATAAATAAATAATTATTTATTTATTTATTTTATTATTTAAGTAATAAATAATAATTTAAATATATTAATTAGATTAATTAATGATTTACTGTTATTAAATTAAATTTAGACTTTAATTAATCATATTTTCATCCGGAAACAAGCTTGTTTCAGAAATAAGGTGGAACAACAGTTCCAGCCTCATACCAGCTTATTCCAGAAATTCGAAAATTACTGTTCTTGAAAACTAAACGCGATGTTTGGGAACAAAGGGGGAACAAGGACTTTATTCCCCCCCTTGTTCCCGAATCAAACGCTATCTTAGGAAACCATGCTCAGTATAGTCAGCTGTGTTATTTTACTTTATATGGTGTGGCATATATAGAGTATTTTAATTGGATGGCGACTCTAATTCACACAAAAGTGAGGTTCAATTTGTGGATAAAATTATTATAATTATAACAATTAAAAAGAACTAATAATTAAGAGAGTTTTACATGCATCTCGGCGGAATATTCATGTAAAAAAATTATAAAACTTATACGTAAATAAAGCGCTTTCTCTTTGAGTGTGATATATATAT
>NC_033636.1:340061-364127 GCF_001540865.1 Ananas comosus
ATATATATATAGGTCGATCTACCATCCAAAATGCGCTAGCTGTTGTAATTCTACAACAATCTAATGGCTAACTATTTGTTCTTTTTTCTAGGAGGCCCTAACTGTTTCCATTTTGTATACTTAGTTCATCACGCTTAATGAATGATGAAGCAGGCAACTTGCTATTTATTTCTCAAAAAAAAAAATTTATTTGTTCTTCGCTAGTCGTATCATAGGAATTTCTTCTCTTTTTTTTTTTTTTTTAATTATCTTTTTCTTTCTTTTCTCCTGGCAGTCAGGAGGGCCTTAGAAAGTTCTTCGTCATTAATCGATGGAGTTCGTGGCCAGTGCCAGTCGGTCATCGCATTTACAAATGATTCCGACTTTCTAACCAAAATTTTTTTAGGCTGTAGAAATTTTCCAGATTGTGTGATACGCACCTGCCGAAACCGAGGACTCAAGGCGGTGTTTACCCGGCATGCAGTAAGAGCAATTAATTAGAAGGAAAGTACAAAGAAATTAGCTACTTGTACATATATGTCTAGAAAATTCATTTCATATAAATAGATTTAAACTTTAGCAATTTTTTTTTTAGGGCTTTTTTTTTGCAATCGGTTTTTTGAAAAAATTTTATTTTAAAAATAGTCCCGATAAATTTATAATTGAAAAAATAGTCCTACTTCTGTCACGTAGTCGTCACGTAAGCACCACGCGGAAGGGCTAGGTGGCGGGTCTGGCAAGTTGAATACGGTGAATGGTTCACCGTGTTCAGTTAATTATTCTGTCCCGAAAAAAATAATGTGCAATACGTTTAAGGTTTATATCAAGTGGTGCGAATAACAAAAAAAAAACACAGTGAACCATTCACCATGTTTGAACACGGTGAATGGTTCACCGTGTTGAACTTGCCAAGCAGGTGTCCAACTAGCCCACGTGGTGCTTGTGTGGCGTCTGCGTGGAAGGGGTAGGACTATATATTTTTTACAATTATAAATTTGTCGGGACTATTTTTAAATAAATTTTTTTCAGAAAGCCATTTGTAAAAAAAAGTCTTTTTTATGTTCTTAATCAAAAATTATATATTGGAAATTTCAAAATTTTGTTTTAAGATAAGATAATATATTTTCTTTTCTGTCTCGCTTGCTTGTTTATTTATTTAATTTAACGCGGTGCCGAAGAAAGTTATAATTAAAACCAGTAGCTCAAATTAATACTAGTGGAAGATCCACCAACAACAACTCGGGAGAGTCGGTCGGCCCAAGATCTTTATTAGCGGGATGCCGCGTGTCAACTGAGTTCACGGAGAACTGGCGCCTCTTGGTTGTCGTGCGGGTGGGTGGGTTGTTGGTGGTGGGGGCCAGCGGTGGGTCTCTCATCACTCTCTTCCACTACTTGCTGCTATGCACTCTGCACACATTTTCTAATCCTATTTTATTTTCTATATATATATATATATTATTATTATTATTATTAAAATTTTTATTATTATTATTTTATTAAAAATAAATAAATTTGTAGATTTAAAAATTAGTGGCTATTGCTATTCGTTTCGTTTATTTATTTAAGAAATGAATCTATAATTAAACTTTCAATTTAAGTAAAATTGATTAGTTGGTACTTTTCTGCTAATCAATCAGTTGTGTATATATATATATATTTAGAAAATATTATAAATCTTTTTATTAATATGCATACTGCATAGCATTACTCTCAGTAATTATATACAAAAAAATAATAATAAAGAAGGCAACAGGGGCATCTAAAATATTTTCCCCGCCCTATTTTTGGGACGTTGCCTAACAAATCAAGCTTGTGGTTGTGGTCCATATTAATTTACTTGGGCGGGCAGGCACTGCCATTAATTAGTTAACGCTAGTGTGAATGGCCAGCGCATGGTATTTTTGGTATTGGTATTGGTCTGCATGCCCGGAAATTAAGACCAGCTGGGGCGAGTCATAATTCGTCGTCTTTGAAGTTTGAACAAACAAACAAACAAAACAGGAGTGCCTGCATTTTCTTTGATTTCTTAATGATTTTCTTTGTGCGGTGGGCCCCGCCCCGGCCGACTTATTTGATCGATTCAATCGTGGGTTTTGATTGTGGCTTTTGATTTGTAGCCCCAACTGTTTGAGGCGAAGAAGTCGCTCCCATAAAAGATTTGATAGTTGGTATCTGAGGTCACAGATTCAAAGTCTAATTACTCAAATTATATAGTACATTTGTGCTTGTTTTCTTTTTTCTTACAAAATTGATGTTCAAAAATAATTTTTTGAACTTTGATGATTTTAAAAGATTCTGAGTTTGATTTCTCCGCCAGTTATTCCTTTTTAATATATGACATTTTATATATCCATCTAAACACAAAATCAGATCCGATAAGTGTGAAATATTTAAAGAGCTTATAAATAACAATTTATGTATTTAGAAAATTTATTATTCCAATATCAAATAGTTTTAACATCAATCGTAGACATAAATTCCGTATTTAATTTGTAAGAGGTTAGTGTTTAAAATTTATCTATGCTAGAATGTTGAGGAGATGGACAAATTTCATCCAACTTGGCAAAGTTTATGTTGTAAAGAAACAAATGCATTAAATTAAAATAAACTTACTTGTAGAAGGGTGAAAGTTTAAGAAACTAATGCAAGTGTCGCAATTAAAATGAAGTACGGGAACTTCCCATGTAATTAATGTAGTCACCCGTGAAATTGATCTTCGAAGCATGACAACAAATAGACGTCACGCGTCTCCTTATGTGAACGGTGGAACACCTCAAAATTCAAATCTCCACAAAAAAGAATATGCTTAAAGGCTAATTAATAAACGTACGTAGGAAAACAAATCGTGTTGCCATATATATTGTATAAGGTATATTTTAATATTATTGACGAATTAGTAATATATCATTATCAATATACTTTTAAATACTATATTTTATATATAAAGTACAATTAGATCTCACACTCTAAATTGGGATGAGAACACATCAATAATGTTTGTAATAAAGTATACGTAAGTTTTTCCTTTTCTTTTCTTTCTTTTTTTTTTTTTAAATCCCACCCAACACATAGACTCACGCGCACGGAAACACCCACGGTGGGAAGAGAGAGGGGGGATACATTTTTCTGTTGGAAAAGCACGTGTAAGTTGGGCCAGCCTAGTCACTAGTGGGAAAAAGGTCCAAAGTCCGTGTAAGTTGGGGACCAAAGCATTACTGAAAAAAAGTAAAAGTAAAAAAAGAAAAATAAAAAGAGAACATGATCACGACCGCGAAGCGTTGAATTAATTATTAATGGACTCAAAAAGACCGTGCCAGTCACTTAAGTAAAGGCGTCTTTGAGGGAGTAATTACAATCTTTTTGAACCGGTTGGGAGAGGAGGGAACTTGGGGTTCAAATTTAAATAGAGGTCCAAAACGTCTACGAGGGAGATCGAATTTTATTTATTTTACTTTATTTATTAATAATGCCTTCACTATCCTATATTCCTATGTGGAATAATTTGCGGACCTTGTTTGGTCAAAAATGTACGACCAGGTCAAAACAAAACATATGTGAAATCGCCAAACGCGGTGGAGCACGATCGAATTGCTAATTGAGCACTATGTCACGGACAAAATATTTTTCACTGACTTTTCTTGGACAGTGGTCCCTTTCTCCGAAGGAGCGTTCTATCGGAGGTTTTGGCTTGGATCTTCTAGAAGCTTCTATGCGGATCTCGAGACTGATGGCGCGGGTACCGAAGGGTCAAGAGTTCCTTAGAGTTTCTAAGTGGGTAATAAATGTAAGACTCTTAGAGTTTCTATGCTTATTTATTAGGACTCTTGGGAGACCGTGTGACCTCTCCTTATGGCTTGTAGCTTTGTGCCACTTGGCATCTTATCATTTGCTTTATGGGCGGCAAGTGGCCTATATAAGGTTGTGGCCTCCACCCCCTCATTAGGAAGAATCCTCATTTTGTACTCACTACTTCAAAGTAATAGAAGAGCTTTCTTCATCTCTCTCTTGTTATTAGTCTTAGGGCGAGGAGGTCCTGAATTATCAAGTAGAGAGGAAGTCTAGGGTGAGTAGGTCCTGACTTGGCGAAGTAGAGAGGAAGGCTTGCCCATCTTCGAGCAGAAAAGGGACGCCGCATGGGCTAACGAGCGATTTTGCCTTAGTCCGTGACAGTTGGTATCAGAGCGAGTTGCTATCTGGGCCGGTTCGAGGAGGAACCATGTCGCCATCAGATGCTGTCGTTGTTGACGTTGAGCCTTCGTTGCAGGCCAAGCGGGAAAGGTGCAAGGAATCGCAGGCACTCGCGTAGGAGTCCCTCATCCTTGAAGTACCATGCGGTGTGGCAGAAAGATGTTATGACGAGAATGGAGGCACTACCTGATCGGACCGAGGGCGATCGAGGTGAACCATCAAAGGCGAGTGAGGCCAACAGTGGAGGAGAGCACCACGATCCAGGGGACGAAAAGGGAGTTCTGCTGCTTAGCAGGGTGCGCGTGCGTGTCGCGGAGGACATGCACACTCCAGGCGTTCGACGGCTCGGCGGAGCGCGTGTGCGTGTCGCGGAGAACATGCACACTCGGAGGCGTTCTGCAGCGTGGCGGAGTTCGCTTGTGTGTCGCGGAGGACATACACACCCGGCGTGTTCTGCAGGTTGGCGGAGTGCGCGTGCGTGTCGCGGAGGACATGCACACTCGGAGGCGTTCTGCAGGTTGGCGGAGTGCGTGTGTGTGTCGCGGAGGACATGCACACTCGGAGGCGTTCTGCAGCATTGGCGGAGTGCGCGTGTGTGTCGCGGAGAACATGCACACTCGGAGGCGTTCTGCAGCGTGGCGGAGTGCGCGTGTGTGTCGCGGAGGACATACACACCCGGCGTGTTCTGCAGCTTGGCGGAGTGCGCGTGCGTGTCGCGGAGGACATGCACACCCAGAGCAGTTATAAGGTTGGCTACTGGACTCGAGGAACTTTGGTTAAGTCAGGGCGAAGTAGGCGTGTAGGCCGAGTAGCTTTGATGGCGAGGACCAAGTTTTGGTGGAGTGTCAGTGCAATCTTGTAATCCGATGGATGATGGATTCTGGTTCTGCAAAGGAGTTAGTGTGGTACGAGCAAGGCGCCAAGGCTGAAGAGCTCTAACTCAGGGTGGGACAGAATATATGTGTGTGAGGCGTTTCGTCGCGGAGGACGATGGGCTTTACAGAACCGTTGTTGAGTGGACGAACTCGAAGGCAGGTCAGTGTGGCATGAGATGTCAAGGCTGTGGGTGGCTCTGGTCTGGGATGAGTGGTTTTGCTGACAACGAAGTTGAAGGATGTGTTGGATCATCGACGAGGGCGTCGATGGTTCAAGTAGGGGAGGATGTCACGGGTCGATCGTTGGGGCTCGACCGTGACGCTCTTGGGGGCCACATTTGGTAGTCATTGAGTTGACGAAGCTATGGAGTTGCGGAGTTGAAGCGTTCCGTCAGGTTGGAGCGCTGTCAAGTCTACGGAGGCAATTCTCTAGCAATAGCCCATGCCTTGGCAAGGATTTTGGTACCGCATGCGGGGTTTCAAAACGTACCCCTCGGTGGGCACCTTTGTACCCTCGGGGTGCCAAAGGGCTGGATGTCTTGCATGGTATATAGGAGGAGGGGTGGACACTGCGTAGAGTGGCCCCGACTCCCCCGCGACTCATAGGACATGGGTCGTCCCTTGGACTGTCACGGACTAAGGCAAAATCACTCGTTAGCCCGTGCAGCGCCCCCTTCCTGCTCGAAGATGGGCAAGCCTTCCTCTCTACTTTGCTAAGTCATGACCTACTCGCCCTAGACTTCATTTCTACTTGATAAGTCAGGACCTCCTCGCCCTAAGACTAATAACAAGAGAGAGATGAAGAAAAGCTCTTTTATTACTTTGAAGTAGTGAGTACAAAATGAGGATTCTTCCTAATGAGGGGGTGGAGGTCACAACCTTATATAGGCCACTCGCCGCCCATAAAACAAATGATAAGATGCCAAGTGGCACAAAGCTACAAGCCAAAAGGGGAGGTTACACGGTCTCCCAGGGGTCCTAATAAATAAGCATAGAAACTCTAAGAGTCTTACATTTATTACCCACCTAGAAACTCTAAGGGACTTTTGACCCTTCGGTACCCGCACCATCAGTATTGAGATCCGTGTAGAAGCTTCTAGAAGATCCAAGCCAAAACCTCCGACAAAACGCTCCTTCGGAGAAAGGGACCACTGTCCAAGAGAAGTCAGCGGAAAATATTTTGTCCGTGACAACTAGCTACCATCCCTATTCCGTGCTCTTTTTAATATATAATAGGGAAAACTTTAAAAACTCTCCATGTGATTTCGTATTTTTTGACTTTAGTATCCTGTGGTTTAAAGTGTATCAAGTTAGCTAGTATCCTGTGATTTTGCACTTTCTCATTTTAGTATTCTGTGATTTAAAGTGTATCAAGTTAATACTCTGTGGTTTCATTTTTATATCAAATTAGTACCATGTGGTTTTATTTTTCTCTTTTTATTATCCATTTCGGGGTATTTTTTTCGTTAAATCAGTGACGAAGTTAAAACTAAAGGGTACTAAAATGAAAATTCGATAAACCTAGGTAGGATATCTGAAATATTTGGTATATAATTTAACGAAATATTAAGCCACAGGGTACTAAAGTGAGAAAGTGCGAAACCACAGGGTACTAACATGATACACTTTAAGCCATAGGGTATTAAAGTGAGAAAGTGCGAAACCACATGGTACTAACATGATACACTTTAAATTACAGAATACTAAAGTGAGAAATGCGAAATTACAGGGGCATTTGAATTTTTTCCTATATAATAATTTCATTTCGTTTAAACCAATGTCGTTGACCCAAAAGGCGTGTAAAATTAGATTTGAGTGCTGGCTACATGATGGACACTCTTCTCTAGGGGTGTCAAATGGGCCCGCGGCCCGCGGCTTGCCCGGCCCGGCACGAGAGTGGGCCGGGCCAGGCACGGCACGAGTACTGTAGCATGCCATGCCGACCCGGCCCCGCCAGTTAAATCGGGCCGTGCTGGGCCTTGCTCCTGCGGCCCGATGGCCCGGCACGGCTCGGCACGACATAGGCCTAGGCCGTGCCGGGCCTAGAGAGTACCCAGGCCCGGCCCGGCACCGGCGTCGCCGGCCCGGCCTCGTTGTCGGCAGGCGGCCTCCGAAGCGGCTCAGTTCCAGGGACCTAGGCCAGTTGGGTTAACCCAATAATCCCAAGGACCTGCACCACCTCACTACCCTAAAAATACTTGGGCGGCGATGTGCGGCCTGTTTGCTTTTGGGTGATGCCCGGGATGCAGGTCAAGTGGCTTTGTGGAGGGTTGGTGCTTGCGAGTAATAATGCCTTTCCACAGGTAAAATATATTTGAGCTGTTGGGGTGTGTATTGGTGTGGTTTGTGTGTGGTGTGGTCTGAAGTATAATAGTGTTGAAATTTTTAAAATTAATTGTAAAATTTTACATATTTTTTATAACTATCATTTTAATAATATAATTTTTTTGTCACTGCATGTATATTTATTCTTTTAAAATTAATATTTTTTTATTTTTATTTTTACAAAATATTTAAATATTGTTTAAATAAAAGTTAATAAAAGTGACGAAAAACAAGGTGTGGCCTGAAGGACCGGCCCGGTGCCTCCGGACACAGGGCGGCCTGTCTGCCAGGTCCCGGGACGCAAGCGGGTCGTGCTCGGGCGGTTGTTAGCCAAAGAAACTTTGGCCTCGGACTGCCACACGCTTCGATGTATTGTGGGGCCGCGGCCCTGCCGGCGGCCGTGCGCGCCCAGTTTTCGGGCGCGGCAAACAAATAGTGGCCGGTCGCTTGGTCCGGCACGGCCCACATTACATCCCTACTCTTCTCTCCCTCTTCTCTCTCTATCTCTCTCTCAATCCACACAAATTAATTTTGTATAACTTTCTGTAAAAAAATATTAAAAAAAAAAATATCTTTAAAAAATAAGGAACAGATTTCTCTCTCGTAAAATTCTAACACGCTTATATGCACCAACTCCTACATGTAAGTATTACATTTACGTGCACACAATCCTATTAGGCATTCGCGCTTATAACTTTTTAACTCATTTATCTTTTTTTTTTGCCATTAAATTAAAAGTCAATGAGAGTGGTTATTAATAGGGCCAGACTCTTTCTTTCTTTCTCTCTCTCTATATATATATATAGTTCAATTGGAGTGCAAATATAAATTCTATTTATTCAAATTTGATTTTCCAAAATAAATAACTACATTTGAGCTGCAATGATGAATTCTANTTTACTGATATATTATTTTTTAAAAAATTAATATTTTTATTTTTATTTTTAAAAATATTTAAATATTTTTAAATAAAATTAATAAAATAAAAAAAAAGGTTGCCTGAAGCCCGGCCCGGCTCGGCATGGCCTGTGCAGTCCGGGCCGGGGGGCCGTCCTGGGCCGGGTCCCAAAAACTTTGGCCCGGCACGGCACGGCCCTATTTTGGGGCCGGGCCATGCCGGGCGGCCCGCGGCCCTTTTCGGCCCGAAAAATATTACATCCCTACTCTTCTCTCCCTCTTCTCTCTCTATCTCTCTCCTTCTCTATTTCTCTCTGTATCTCTCTCTCTCTATATATATATAGTTCAATTGGAGTGCAAATATAAATTCTATTTATTCAAATTTGATTTTCCAAAATAAATAACTACATTTGAGCTGCAATGATGAATTCTATTTAAAAAAAAAAAATCTGTTGATAATTCGAACCGAATTTCTAAAAAAAAAAAAAAAAACTGTTGATGAATGTTGATGAATTCTGAAAAAAATATAATACAAATTAGGAACACAACAAGATAGAAAATAATAATACAAATATAAAAGGTAATAGCACATGATGAAATAAAGAGAAAATGAATTTAAACTGTAGAAAGGAAATGAAAAGGAGGTAATATTACTTGCTTCAAAACTAACCCCCCAAAAATAAAATTATAAAGATGGGAAGAGTTTAGGAAGCACAAGAAAGAAAAAAATAATTGACAAACCCTAGCTAAAGATCACAAGAGCGATCTCGCATTGAAAAATAAAAACTACATAATAAATAACAAGGCCATTACTTAAGACTTTTAAACTAACTAACAGAAGCCAAAGACAATAAAATATTAAATAAAGATCAAAGAAGTGAAAGAAAGGACAAAAGAAGGGATGGAGAAATAGAGAAAAGAAAAAAATTAAAAATTATTAATAAAATGTACTTAACAACTAGAAGAAAAAAAAAANATTTCAACCTCAACTCAAATTTTGGCTCAACTTTCCTAGTTCGATGTCCTATGCTTTGTTACAAAATTATATCTGCAACTTATAGCGTCTGTACTGCAAGAAGAACGGAGATTAAGTAGAAAAGAGAACTTGCTATTATTACTAAACTTTAGTTCTTATGTTCTTACTCTATCTGTAAGAAGAATGGTAAAATTCTGAAATGGACCCGTCAACTATAATTTATTATTAGATTTACATTTTTTTTTTTTTTGTAATTGAGTTTTTATAATTAGTTAAGTCAAAAATTTGTTAAATTGAATAGACTGTTGGCTGTTACTAGTGAATAATAATTTTAGACGCCAAGGAAGCCTAAGCTGCTTCCACCTTGTAAGTTTAGTTCATGTCTCTTATTGAATGAAGCAGGTAGCGCGCTACATTTTTCTCAGAAAAAAAAAAAAAAAATTTAGAGCTTAGAAAAGAAAAGTTCTTTATTTTTTTTTATTTTATTTTTATTTTTGAAGGGCATTAATTGGACGATTGCTCCCTGGATAACAACCAACCAACTATTTTAAACGGTGATTGTTCAAATGTTCGGGAAATTATCAGTATCTCAAAAATTTTCTAGCATTTTCTGACGATCATTACCAATTCAACAACAATCTTACTTCTATACTCATGCAATACGTTTCTGTGTGAAAATGGGTTGTGCTTATGGACGAAAATAAGTGCATGTGTGCGAGAAAATATTTTTCGGCTCTGTTTGCTGGGCGCGCCAAAAAGAAAAATAAAAAGAAGAAGAAGAAGAAGAAATATATGCTTTTTCCCTACAAATCTTATTACTTGTTTTGTCTTTTTTTTTTTTTCACTGAAAACTGAAAAGGGTTAACAAATTCTAAAATTCTGGGATGAGGAATTTTAGATATTGCAATCCGTTTTTAATCGTAGGCTTTGCATCTCTCAATCACAGTAGACTTTTATCCTTCATGCAATTCCTCATCTCAGATGAACTAGAAATATTAGGATAAAAGTTCAGCTCCTATTTTCAGGTTGTATGTTGATATATTTATCAGCTTCTATTAATTCAAAGATGCCCGACGGTCTCTATACCCTGTAGCAAAGAAGGCAAAGCAAAGAAATCAGAAACAGTGGCTATTCAGCAATCAGAAATGGAGGCTAGTATCTCTTGCACATAGAGAGGGTTACACAGAACACATTACGCATCAGCAAACATATTACTCCTGCTGGTTCCTAAATGAATAAGATGATATATCCATACTAAACATGAGATAGCATTAATTATGTTGTGCAACGCTGACAGTACATAAGTTAATTCGGATTCCAGTATAGGCTGGATCTTCTTTCATCTGGGACTTAAAATGGATTCTGAAGAAGGCCGCTCGAACGAATTTGAAGCTCCAAGTTCGCTTGCCTGGTCATCGACATGTCCCCAGCGATCAGGAGATGCCAAGAAAGGCTTCCTCGGCATCTCCAGATGTTCCGCGCTCCCTTCTAGCATCTCCACGACTCTGCTCATCGACGGCCGATCAACGGGTTTCATCTGTATGCACCACAGAGCCACTATAACCAGCCTCTTGAACGTATCCTTCTCATCCTCCGCGACATCCTCCCCTAGTCCCAGGTCTCCCAGAGTAAGCTGATCGTATATCCACGACGGAAAGTAGATTTGGCTCGAACTATTTGCATGCTGGTCTAGAATGTTCTTCCTCCTCCCAGCCATCTCCATCAACAACATTCCGTAGCTATAAACATCAGATTTATACGAAATATTTCCAACCCTCCTGTAAAACAATTCCGGTGCTATGTATCCGATGGTCCCTCTCACGGCAGTGAGAGACACGATACTCTCTTCTATAGGATAGAATTTTGCGAGTCCAAAGTCCGAAACTTTTGGGACGAGGTTCTCGTCAAGGAGAATATTGTGGGGCTTGATGTCGAAATGAAGAATCTTCATACTGCAGCCTCGATGAAGGTACTCGATTCCCCGAGCGATTCCTAGTGCTATCTCATGCAACTTCTTCCAGCCTAATCTGTCGTTATCTCCAATCTGAGAGGAAAGAAATTTGTCCAAGGACCCATTGGGCATGAATTCATAGATGAGAGCTCTTTTAGATCCTTCGGCGCAAAAGCCAGTGAGCTGCACCACGTGCATATGATGAATTCGACCAATCGTTGCAACCTCGTTGACGAAGTCCTGCCCGTTGCCCTTGCACTTACCTAACATCTTTACTGCAACAGGAGTGTCATTCGGAAGCTTACCTTTGTAAACAGAACCAAAACCTCCTTGTCCGAGTTTCTCCTTGAAACGGTTTGTCATCCTAAAAAGTTCCCAGTAGGAATATCTTTTGGGCATGTGATTCTTATATTCACTCAAGAACTCCTCGATCTTGTGATCCATCGCAAGGTGCCTACTTCTTAGCTTATAGATCAGGAACGCTGAGAAGCATAACACGCCAAGTATTGTTCTCCCAAGTAAAAAATAGCCTAGGCATGACAAAAACAATGCATAGCACATCAAAAATCCACAGAGCAGAAAGACATTTGCATTGCAGAAAGCGATTTGGTTGCGGCTGCCTTACCCACGGGTGTGACGGAAGCTTGTAGCAGTGTAAACAGTTCTATCAGAAAGAAGACCAGAGGAAACATGGGATCAATAAAGAGAGGTCATAAATAGTACATGGAAAGGCTAAAATTTTATAAGAAATATTAAATTTTACCTCTTGCAATAGCTGACAGCAAATTCCGGAAACCTGCAAATCATACATAGTTATAAGAACTCATATTAAGCCTTTGGACAGAAGAATCACTTTTTGAGAGGTCAATTAATCCTGGGAGAAAATTCTCCAGGGTTGGATGGTTTTCCTATTAAGAAATTATCAAGTGTAATTACAAATATGAAACAAGAAGCCAGGGTTCAAAAAAAGAAAAAAAAAGAAAAAAGAGAACCAAATCTCTCAAGCAGCGTCAATTGACATTGAAAAAATTGACCAGAGACCTGCTTAACATCTACAAGTATGTGCTCCTCATTTAACTCCTGTCATAGCGAGCATCAAGAAGTATATATAGCCTGTAATCATGAAGCACTTTCTCCCTCGCATTAAGAAAAGATGAGAAAGCATGTTGTTTTAGATTTAACTGTCTTTGGAGTAATATTTCTTGTTAGTTGAGACAGTTATAGTTAGTTTGTATGGGTCCGAGTCTTAGCCTCGTGTACGAGGATAAAAATTAAGTGGAAGAGGCGAAGAGCCATTAATTACTCGCATAACAAAACTAAGGGAGCCTTTTATTAATTAAGCCTCTACCATGTAGGGTTACACCACATATGAGTCACATACATTAGGTAAAAATGTATGCAAATAATCTAAACTTTTGGTTGTTTGAAAATAATTGTACCTAATTTTTAAAAATTTTAATTTTACTATTTAATTTTTTTTTATTTGATTGAGAAATACGAAGTCAACTACCAGAAGGGGCTGTAATCTCTACAATATATCCCTCATCCAAGGATTGTAGGGGTTTTACCAATCCTTTTTTCATTTTTAATTAAAACAAGTGATAAAATAAGTAGAGAAATAGAGATTTTTAGATAAGAGGAGTTATAGGATTACAATCCAAAATGAGTTGTAGACCTAACACTCCGCTATTTTGTTATAGTTGTTTATTAGTTCTATAAAATAGGACGTGCGCGCACACAAACTTAATTACAAACACACACTTACAAATGCACACTGCGAGCACGCCCCCGCGCGCGCGCGCGCGCGAGAGAGAGAGAGAGAGAGAGAGAGAGAGAGAGAGAGCAAAGAGCAATGAAAGAACATAGAATATGCGCGCGCGCGCACGAGAGAGAGAGAGAGCAAAGAGCAATGAAAGAACATAGAATATATGAGTACGGTGACTTGATACTAACTACTCAATTGCCATGAAATCTTTGAATGTTCTTTGATACAATTTCTACCTATAAAACACAACACAAACAAAAACACACACACACACACACACACACACACACACACACACACAGAGGAGAGATCCTAAAGCATGTAGAAGAACACAAAAAGAGTAAAAACCATCAATTAAATTGATACTAACTACCTAATTGCCACGAAACCTTTGAATGTTCTTTGATACATCCTAAAGCATGGCTCTTTCTACTACTTTTTGCAGTTGCAAGAGATTGGACCCCCTAAAATCAGGGTAGTTATCAAGAAGTAAGAAATTCTGAGGGCATTCAATTACTCACAGCGACTTGAATGAAATGGCGGAGAATATGAAGATGTTGATAAGATGAAACCCTCTGGACTCCAGTTGAGGGTTATGCCATCCTCTAACAGACCTCTTATCGTGGAGTAACTTAGATTCTGGGATTCATAATCGCCGGTGAAATCTATGTAAGTATCATCTGCAACATAGCAGCCCTTGTGGAGATCACCAACTGATAGTGAGCCCAGTAGAACATATGAGTATGACGCATCCTTGTTGCTGGCGTTCCTGCAAGAAACTGTAGCTATGTACAGAGAATCATTTACAAGAACTGAACAATTCAAGAAGAAAACACTAGTGTGAAAATCTTGATAATAAAGTTGCACATTTGTGCCGTCAATGGTTCTATTCACCAAGTATGAATCGCTAGAGAAGTAGGGAGGTACATCAACGCTAGAGAAGTAGTGAGGTACGTAAGAACAATTATCTCCAAATATATCAGGATCAACTATTCTGATTGAATAGTCATCATAAATAATACTCTCTACAAAATACTTCTTTGAAAACAATTCTATAGTGGTCTGATTCTTTTCACAGAACAGTTGAAACGGTGAATCTCCACAAAATTCAAGATCATTTTGCAAGCAGAACGGATAAGAGATATTTGGGATATTTCCACAGTCGCTTGCACAGCTGTATCGAGGAACCAAGGTACAGCCCGCAAGAAGAAGGTATACTATTTTAACGACTGACAGGGAGAACTCCATGGTCAGAGAGCTCAGAGCACTCTGTTTCTGGTGAAGTTTTGCATCTTCTATAAATAGAGAACAAAAGAGCAAAGTCGAATTGGCATCCCGGAAATTTCTCTTTTGAAAGTCGCGGCAACTCCAATTGGTTGATTATTGCAGTCAAGGTAATCACCTATAGACTTTGAAAAGTCAAGAAATGACATTTCAACAAAAGGAAATAGAAGTCAAGGGTGATTGGCACATTGAGGAAAAGTACATGATCTTGGTGCCCATACATTTTACTTAATTCTCACTTCACGGACCTTTGTTATCTCCTCCCCCATCTTCAACAGCTCAACTGGAGAACAGAGATGGGCTACTTGGAGAAATCCTTAGCCTTTGTGATCATCTTTCTGGTTCTTCGAGCCAAGAAAGCCTACTGCAGTGACTGCTCAGTTTCCCCGTGTTCACCACAAGGTCCTAGTATAAGGTTCCCCTTTTGGAAAGTGGGTCAACCTCAGCATTGTGGCTACCCCGGATTCAAGCTATCATGCAAGGGAAACCAAACTGTTCTACTTCTTCCGTCTTTCGGTGAAGTTTTTGTAACACACATATATTATGAGCGAAACGAGCTCACCATTGATGTCGGCCCCAACAATTGCACATATGACTTCTTCTTGCGCTTCAACTCCTCGGCAACTCCTTTCTCCTACTACCCGTATTTTCATCCTGAAAATCCTCAGTACACATACATGAATTGTTCTAGCAATAAAACCTCTGATGACCTTTTTCCAGTTCCTTGTATGAGTAGCACCAGCAGCAAATCAGGATTTTATGTTTACATAGTACCTTCAGCCGTGCAACTGACTATGTTGCCGGGGTATTGCGAGCCAATAGGAAATATATCAGCCCCTTATTTTTTAACTCCCAACTCCGCGGATTATTCACCATCATACTTTTATCCTTATTACAACTTCACCAATTCGATTCTGAGTCTTGCTTGGAGTTTGCCAGGATGTGAAATTTGCTTTAACTGTGGATTCAAGAGCAACATAAGTAATGAGACTTACTGTTTTGATCCACCCTATGAAGAAGGCTCCTTTTATCCTGACAACACAGGCAGCAACTCAGGCACATAAATTGCTCTTTCAGTAATTAATTTTCCTTTCTATCTGGATAAATTGATTTTGGCTTTGAATTTGCTGTTTGTAGTTCATTGAATAGTTTATATATGATGTGAATTAATTCCTTGTTGGAAGCAAAATCTGGCCAGCAGCTGTTCTAGTTCTCTTACAAATAACTACTTAATTAACTGGAGTCGTACGATGCAGTTATTGTTCTTCATGATGTTAAGTAGGTTGCAATGACAAAATTGAGCACCAACAGCTTGATGTGTTTACTATTCTTTTGTTGCTTCACAGTCTAACTATGCTCCCTCAGATTATACCTTGATAGAAACCTCCATTAAAAAATAATTTTGAGAGAAGCTAGCCCTTTCCTTCATGATTCACGATTGCTCGAAGCTAATCTCTCTTACTGTATTCTTTTTCAGGAAACAACACAAAGCATTTGATAATAGGTGAAGTCCCTTAAATTACATTGTGTTTAATTAGCTTCGAACTTGATTATTATCTTGGATTCTTGAGTATCTTGCTAACTATTCTCCGGCGTACTACAGGTGTTTGCACTGGCTCCCTCTTCCTGGTAGCAGTAACAGCTGCGATAATTAGTGCCTACTATTTGAGAAGGCGTGGTAGGAAGAAAGGAACGGAGAATCAGACCAGCGTTGAGAGGTTCTTAGAAGAATACAAGTCCCTTCGACCCGCCAGGTATTCCTACGCTGACATCAAGAAGATCACCGATCATTTTAAGTCCAAGCTGGGCGAAGGTGGATTCGGCAGCGTCTTCAAAGGCACGCTGCCGAGCGGGCTGCCGGTCGCCGTGAAGGTTCTGAAGAAGAACGCCGGAGGAGGCGACGGAGGAGAGTTTGTGAACGAAGTCGGCACGATCGGCAGAATCCACCACGTAAATATTGTTCGCCTTCTGGGCTTCTGCGCCGACGGATTGCGAAGAGCTCTGATCTATGAGTTCATGCCGAACGAGTCNACCTTTCAACAAAAGGAAATAGAAGTCAAGGGTGATTGGCACATTGAGGAAAAGTACATGATCTTGGTGCCCATACATTTTACTTAATTCTCACTTCACGGACCTTTGTTATCTCCTCCCCCATCTTCAACAGCTCAACTGGAGAACAGAGATGGGCTACTTCGAGAAATCCTTAGCCTTTGTGATCATCTTTCTGGTTCTTCGAGCCAAGAAAGCCTACTGCAGTGACTGCTCAGTTTCCCCGTGTTCGCTGCAAGGTCCTAGGATAAGCTTCCCCTTTTGGAAAGTGGGTCAACCTCAGCATTGTGGCTACCCCGGATTCAAGCTATCATGCAAGGGAAACCAAACTGTTCTACAACTTGCGTCTTTCGGTGAAGTTTTTGTAACATCCATATATTATGAGCAAAATGAGCTCACCATTGATGTCGGCCCCAACAATTGCACATATGACTTCTTCTTGCGCTTCAACTCCTCAGCAACCCCTTTCTCCTACTACCCATACTTTCCTCCTGAAACTACTCAGTACACGTACACAAATTGTTCTAGCAATATAACCTCTGATGACCTTTATCCAGTTCCTTGTATGAGTAGCACCAGCAGCAAATCAGGATTTTATGTTTACGTAGTACCTTCAGCCATGCAACTGACTATGTTGCCGGGGTATTGCCAGCCAATAGGAAATATATCAGTTCCTTATCTTTTAACTCCCAACTCCGCGGATTATTCATCATCATTTGATCCTGATTACCCTTTCACCGATTCGGCTCTCAATCTTGCTTGGAGTTTGCCAGGATGTGAAAGTTGCTTTAACTGTGGATTCAAGAGCAACGCAAGTAATGAGACTTACTGTTTAGATCCACCCTATGAAGAAGGCTCCTTTTATCCAGACAACACAGGTGGCAACTCAGGTACATAAATTGCTATTTCAGTAATTAATTTTCCTTTCTATCTGGATAAATTGATTTTGGCTTTGAATTTGCTGTTTGTAGTTGATTGAATAGTTTACATATGATGTGAATTAATTTACTTAATTAATCGGAGTCTTACGATGCAGTTATTGTTCTTCATGATGTAAAGTAGGTTGCATGACAAAATTGAGAACCAACAGCTTGATGTGTTTACTATTCTTTTGTTGCTTTACAGTCTAACTATGCTCCCTCAGATTATACCTTGATAGAAACCTCCGTTAAAAAAAATACTTTTGAGAGAAGCCCTTTTCTTCATGATTCATGATTGATCGAAGCTAATTTCTTTTACTATATTATTTTTCAGGAAACAACACAAAGCATTTGATAATAGGTGAAGTCCCTTGAATCACATTGTGTTTAATTAGCTTCGAACTTGATTATTATCTTGGATTCTTGAGTATCTTGCTAACTATTCTCCGGCGTACTACAGGTATTTGCATCGGCTCCCTTTTCCTGGTAGCAGTAACAGCTGCGATAATCAGTGCCTACTATTTGAGAAGGCGTGGTAGGAAGAAAGGAATGGAGAATCAGAATCAGACCAGCGTTGAGAGGTTCTTAGAAGAATACAAGTCCCTTCGACCCACCAGGTATTCCTACGCCGATATCAAGAAGATCACCGATCATTTTAAGTCCAAGCTGGGCGAAGGTGGATTCGGCAGCGTCTTCAAAGGCACGCTGCCGAGCGGGCTGCCGGTCGCCGTGAAGGTTCTGAAGAAGAACGCCGGAGGAGGCGACGGAGGAGAGTTTGTGAACGAAGTCGGCACGATCGGCAGAATCCACCACGTAAATATTGTTCGCCTTCTGGGCTTCTGCGCCGACGGATTGCGAAGAGCTCTGATCTATGAGTTCATGCCGAACGAGTCTTTAGAGAAGTTCATTTCCTCGTCGTCGCGTTCTGGGGAGGGGGGCCCGGGCCCGAACGCCGCGCTGAGTTGGTCGAAGCTGCTGGACATTGCGGTCGGCATTGCCAGGGGAATGGAGTATCTTCATCAGGGATGCAACCAGAGAATCCTCCATTTCGACATCAAGCCCCACAACATACTGCTGGACCACAACTTCAGCCCCAAGATCTCTGATTTCGGGCTGGCCAAGCTATGCTCCAAGGAGCGGAGCATGGTGTCGATCAGCGCCGCGAGAGGAACCGTCGGCTACATTGCGCCGGAGGTGCTATCGAGGAACTTCGGAAATGTTTCCTACAAGTCCGACGTCTACAGCTTCGGAATGCTGCTGCTGGAGATGGCCGGCGGGAGGGATATTATTATTAATAAAAGCAACGGGATGACGACGATGACGGAGGCCCCCCTCCTGGAGTCTTCGATTTATAATAATAATAACAGCAGCTGTTTATGTGGGACTCTCACTGCTGGAGACGAGGAGGACGAGGCAACACTGATAGCGAGGAAGCTGACGATAGTGGGTTTATGGTGCGTACAGTGGCATCCGGTGGATCGGCCTTGCATGAAGGTCGTGGTTCAGATGCTGGAAGGGAGCGTACAGAGTCTCCAGATGCCCCCTGATCCATTTGCCTCCCTTGGGTCGGCCCCGCAGACTGAACTCGCAGGTCCACCTGCCATCGCGTCTCAGGGCCCCAACTTGCAAGTAATAACTGAAGAAGGAGAAGTAATAACGGAAGAAGGAGAAGAAGGCGGAGTCGGAGGAGATGCGGGAACAAATTATTAACCCGAAACACTAGGTTCTCATAGCTTTGCAGAAATTCCCTTTGAAATAAATCGTCACTTTCTTTCTTATTATGGTGTCCATCCGCCTTAGTTCTTTCCCCTGCCCTTTTTGCCTTCTTTTGNATGATCAAAGGGTATATCTAACGGTAGAAAACTCAATAGTACCAAAGGCTTGGTACTATCAATAGTATAGTAGCCGGACTCTACATATATATATATATATATATAGTGTGTCTACTATACTTTCGAAAGTACCGGGACCTCCGTGCTTGTAAGTTGTTTCGATGATAGGACATCCGATTCAACGATCAGCTCCATTAGGTAAAATCTACCCTATTGGAACTATCAAGAAACCAAATTTTATAATTTTTTGACATCATTTACTAAGCTAAGCGATCAAAATGTCCCAAAAATGACTATTTTAATGGCCGATGCGACACATTTTTAAGTTCAACGATGTAGAAGTATCCAAATTACATGAAATTTAATAGAAAATTCTACTTAACGTCAATAGCAAGATCAATGCTTTCGATTTCAAATTTGAGTCCTTTATCATTATTTTTTATGAGATTTTTATTTTCAGCCATTCATTTTGAGACTACTTGTTCAATAGGCAAACGAAGTCAAAAAATTATGAAATTTGGTTTCAAAATAGTTCCAATAGCGTAGATTATATCTAACGAAACCGATCGCAGAATCAGACGCCCCATCATCGAAAACAACTTACAAGTACGGAGGCCCCCGTACTTTCGAAAGCATAGAAGCCTATATATATATATATATATATATATATATATATAATTGAGCTCCTATGCTTTTTAAAAATATCAAGTTATTGGTGCTTATAGATTTAAGCCATTGGATTAAGAGATATGCGATTAGGATGATGTGGGCCCCCTAGGGTTGAGTGGGTGGTTGGTTNCATATATATATATATATATATATATATATATGATTGAGCTAGAATATTTTTAGAAGCACCAACTCCTTAGTGCTTCTAGGTTTCTAACCCTTGAATCTACTCCTTGATTACTAATAGTTTTTAGATCAAACACTATTCCACCTACCACCATCATCTCAACCCTACATCTCTCCATCCAATGACTAAAAACTCAAAAGCACCGCTTACTTGGTGCTTTTGGATGTATTCTAGCTCAACTCTCTCTCTCTCTCTCTCTCTCTCTCTCTCTCTATATATATATATATAGTAGGTCATGTGTGCTATTAGGAGCACGGAGGCCAACGTGCTCCTAAGCTGTTTTCGATGATGGAGCTTCCAAATCGACGATCGGCTCCGTTAGACTTAATCTAGCGTATTTGAACTATCTAGAAAATAATTTTTTGTGATTTTTCGGTATCATTTTTATAGCGATCGAAAGGGTTCAAAATCAACAATTTTTAATGATTGATGTATACTATTTGCAAGTTTAACGGTGTAGAAGTATCCAAATCAAATAAAATTTTGATAGAAAATTTTTTATACTATTTATAGCAAGATCAATATGTTTGATCGAAAATTTTAATGCTATATCACCACTTTTTGTGAGATTTTTATTTTCAGCCGTTGATTTTGAACCCTTTCGATCGTTAGGTAAATGATATCGAAAAGTCACAAAATTTATTTTCTAGATACTTCAAATATGTTAGATCAAATCTAACAGAGCCGATCGTCGATTCGGAAGCTCCATCATCGAAAACTGCTTAGGAGCACGGAGTCCTCCGTACTCCTAATAGCACACAAGACTTACTATATATATATATATATATATATATATTATATATTTGAGCTAGATACTCTCAAAATGAGGTGGTTGCTTTTTGGTTTTAGCCATCGATTGGAGAGATGATGGTGGTAGTTTGGTGCGTAGGCGGGGGTGGTCGGTGGCGTAGTTTTTGATCCATATATATATATATATATGTATATGTATATGTATATATATATATATACATGTATATATATATATATACATATACATATACATATATATATATATATACATATATATATCAGTGGGTTGGTATGCTTATGGAGCACGGAGCCCTCCGTGCTTCCAAGTTGTTTTCGATGTTTGGACTTTCGAATCAACGATCGGCTCCGTTAGAGTTGATCTAGAGTATTTGAAGTACCTAGAAAATAAACTTTATGATTTTTCGATATCATTTGCCTAGTGATCGAAGGGGCTCAAAATCAATAATTTTATTTTTCTCTTTTTATTATCCATTTCGGGGTATTTTTTTCGTTAAATCAGTGATGAAGTTAAAACTAAAGGGTACTAAAATGAAAATTTGATAAACCTAGGTAGAATATCTGAAATATTTGGTATATAATTTAACGAAATATTAAGCCACAAGGTACTAAAGTGATAAAGTGCGAAACCACAGGGTACTAACATGATACACTTTAAGCCATAGGGTATTAAAGTGAGAAAGTGCGAAACCAATGGTACTAACATGATACACTTTAAATTACAAAATACTAAAGTGAGAAATGCGAAATTACAAAGGTATTTGAATTTTTTCCTATATAATAATTTCATTTCGTTTAAACCAATGTCGTTGACCCAAAAGGCGTGTAAAATTAGATTTGAGTGCTGGCTACATCAAAAAGAGTAAAAACCATCAATTAAATTGATACTAACTACCTAATTGCCACGAAACCTTTGAATGTTCTTTGATACATCCTAAAGCATGGCTCTTTCTACTACTTTTTGCAGTTGCAAGAGATTGGACCCCCTAAAATCAGGGTAGTTATCAAGAAGTAAGAAATTCTGAGGGCATTCAATTACTCACAGCGACTTGAATGAAATGGCGGAGAATATGAAGATGTTGATAAGATGAAACCCTCTGGACTCCAGTTGAGGGTTATGCCATCCTCTAACAGACCTCTTATCGTGGAGTAACTTAGATTCTGGGGTTCATAATCGCCGGTGAAATCTATGTAAGTATCATCTGCAACATAGCAGCCCTTGTGGAGATCACCAACTGATAGTGAGCCCAGTAGAACATATGAGTATGACGCATCCTTGTTGCTGGTGTTCCTGCAAGAAGCTGTAGCTTTGTACAGAGAATTATTCACAAGAACTGAACAATTCAAGAAGACCACACTGATGAAAGAATTTAGATAAAATGGTGTATACCCCCACAATGAATTGGTAGAGAAGTAGTGAGGTATGTAAGAACAATTGTCTCCAAATATACCAGGATCAACTATTCTGATTGAATAGTCATCATAAATAATACTCTCTACAAAATACTTCTTTGAAAACAATTCTATAGTGGTCTGATTCTTTTCACAGAACAGTTGAAACGGTGAATCTCCACAAAATTCAAGATCATTTTGCAAGCAGAACGGATAAGAGATATTTGGGATATTTCCACAGTCGCTTGCACAGCTGTATCCAGGAACCAAGGTAAAGCCCGCAAGAAGAAGGTATACTATTTTAACGACTGACAGGGAGAACTCCATGGTCAGAAAGCTCAGAGCACGCTGTTTCTGGTGTAAGTTCTGTATCTTCTATAAATAGAGACTGAAAGAACCAAGTCGAATTGGCATCCCAGAAATTTCTCTTTTGAAAGTTCGGGCAAATCCAATTGATTAACTATTGCAGTCAAGGTAATCAATTATAAACTTTGAAAAGTCAAGAAATGACCTTCCAACAAAAGGGTGACTGCAATCAATTATAAACTTTTGAAAAGTCAAAGAAATGACCTTTCAACAAAAGGAAATAGAAGTCAAGGGTGATTGGCACATTGAGGAAAAGTACATGATCTTGGTGCCCATACATTTTACTTAATTCTCACTTCACGGACCTTTGTTATCTCCTCCCCCATCTTCAACAGCTCAACTGGAGAACAGAGATGGGCTACTTCGAGAAATCCTTAGCCTTTGTGATCATCTTTCTGGTTCTTCGAGCCAAGAAAGCCTACTGCAGTGACTGCTCAGTTTCCCCGTGTTCGCTGCAAGGTCCTAGGATAAGCTTCCCCTTTTGGAAAGTGGGTCAACCTCAGCATTGTGGCTACCCCGGATTCAAGCTATCATGCAAGGGAAACCAAACTGTTCTACAACTTGCGTCTTTCGGTGAAGTTTTTGTAACATCCATATATTATGAGCAAAATGAGCTCACCATTGATGTCGGCCCCAACAATTGCACATATGACTTCTTCTTGCGCTTCAACTCCTCAGCAACCCCTTTCTCCTACTACCCATACTTTCCTCCTGAAACTACTCAGTACACGTACACAAATTGTTCTAGCAATATAACCTCTGATGACCTTTATCCAGTTCCTTGTATGAGTAGCACCAGCAGCAAATCAGGATTTTATGTTTACGTAGTACCTTCAGCCATGCAACTGACTATGTTGCCGGGGTATTGCCAGCCAATAGGAAATATATCAGTTCCTTATCTTTTAACTCCCAACTCCGCGGATTATTCATCATCATTTGATCCTGATTACCCTTTCACCGATTCGGCTCTCAATCTTGCTTGGAGTTTGCCAGGATGTGAAAGTTGCTTTAACTGTGGATTCAAGAGCAACGCAAGTAATGAGACTTACTGTTTAGATCCACCCTATGAAGAAGGCTCCTTTTATCCAGACAACACAGGTGGCAACTCAGGTACATAAATTGCTATTTCAGTAATTAATTTTCCTTTCTATCTGGATAAATTGATTTTGGCTTTGAATTTGCTGTTTGTAGTTGATTGAATAGTTTACATATGATGTGAATTAATTTACTTAATTAATCGGAGTCTTACGATGCAGTTATTGTTCTTCATGATGTAAAGTAGGTTGCATGACAAAATTGAGAACCAACAGCTTGATGTGTTTACTATTCTTTTGTTGCTTTACAGTCTAACTATGCTCCCTCAGATTATACCTTGATAGAAACCTCCGTTAAAAAAAATACTTTTGAGAGAAGCCCTTTTCTTCATGATTCATGATTGATCGAAGCTAATTTCTTTTACTATATTATTTTTCAGGAAACAACACAAAGCATTTGATAATAGGTGAAGTCCCTTGAATCACATTGTGTTTAATTAGCTTCGAACTTGATTATTATCTTGGATTCTTGAGTATCTTGCTAACTATTCTCCGGCGTACTACAGGTATTTGCATCGGCTCCCTTTTCCTGGTAGCAGTAACAGCTGC